>NC_056623.2:196212103-196512103 GCF_002870075.4 Lactuca sativa
GACGATAGAGCGTGATATCGACAGCCGGTTTGTCTAGAGAAGGGGTAAGCTTGGTGCCGAATGCCATTGGGACTTTGACTTTTGAGTCTCCCATCATGCCAAACTTTGCTAGGAGAGTCTTTGTGTAAGCTTCCTGATTAATAAAGATGCCTTTGGGTCCCTGTCTTATGTTTAAACCAAGGAAAAAGTTAATAGGACCCATTGAGCTCATTTCAAACTTAGTCTCCATCAACTTTCTGAATTCAGCTGTTAAGCTGGGATTCGTGGAGCCAAAGATGATGTCATCGACATAAATTTGAACTATCATAAGGTGGTTACCTTCCTTTTTGCGAAAGAAGGTTGGGTCAACCGAACCTTGTTTAAATTTAGACATCTTTAAAAATTTTGTAAGCGTTTCATACCAGGCTCTCGGAGCTTGTTTGAGGCCGTACACAGCTTTATCCAGAATATAGCAATGATTTGGATACTTTTCGTTCACGAACCCAGGAGGTTGCTCCACATACACAGTTTCTTCGAGTTCTCCATTGAGAAATGCACACTTGACGTCCATTTGGAAAACCTCAAAGTTTTTGTGAGCAGCATAAGCCATAAATATTCTAACAGATTCTAGCCTAGCTACTGGAGCGAAAGTCTCTTCATAGTCTATCCCTTCCTCCTGACAGTATCCCTTTACCACTAGACGAGCCTTGTTCCTTATAACATTACCTTCCTTGTCCATTTTGTTCCTAAAAACCCATTTGAGACCAACAACCGAAGCATCTAGAGGAGTTGGAATGAGGCGCCAGACTTTGTTCCTTTCAAATTCGTTCAGTTCGTCTTGCATTGCTTGAACCCAATCAGAGTGATCGAGGGCAGTGTTAACTGTCTTCGGTTCAACTTTTGATACGAATGAGTTAAACATGCAAAACTCAACCTTTGAAAATAGGGATGTCTGTTTTGGCTTCAGTTATGATCGGGTCAGAACCTTTTCAGATACATCACCAACTACTTGAGAGATAGGATGATCTCTGGTCCATTTGGTAAGAGGAGGGTAATTCGGATCAAAGGTTGGGTCTAGTTCAGCATTGATCATTTCTTCTGGCTCAGATTGGCTATCGTAATCAAGCGTCATATCATCATGCTCCCCCTCAATTGATGAGCTTTGAGAAACATGAGGTTCAGGGGTTTCTTGTGGTGCTGAGCTTCCAGGCGTTGAAGCACCTTCGGTTGGAGAGGTATCTTCGGTTGGAGAAGCACCTTCGGTTGGTGAAGGACCTTCGGTTGAAGTTGTGGAACTTGGCTCCCCCTGGACCTGTGAGCTTGACTCCCCCTCGTCATGAGAACTTGGCTCCCCCTCGACTGAAGCATTGTTGGATGGAGAGTCATCAGTGGGCGATTCTCCTTCATGCATTCTTCTTGCAGCATCTTCGACAATCCGCTTCATATGATCAACTTTGTTGTCAGCTGCACCTGCTTCTGAGAGAGAAGCTTTTTACGGTTCATCAAAGAGTTCCAGAAATTTTTCGTATAAATTGGCGATAGAGACTGTGACTTGGCCAGTTTGAGGAAAGATTTCCCCAGCGGTGTCTTCTTTGGCCTGTAGCTTTTTGACATAGCTATCGTCAAAGGTCACGTAGTATGTCTCTTCAATCCTTCTCGAACGCTTGTTTAGGACTCTGTATGCCTTGGATGTGAGTGAGTATCCCAGAAAAATTCCCTCGTCGGATTTGACGTCGAACTTGTTGCGGTGTTCTTTAGAATTAAAGATGAAACACCTTGAGCCGAACACGTGGAAAAATTTCACATTAGGCTTTCTGTTATTGAGAATCTCGTATGGTGTGAGCGTGAATCGTTTGTTGAGATAAGACCTGTTCTGTGTAAAGCAAGCAGCAGAAATAGCATCAGCCCAAAAATAAAGAGGTAAGGAAGCGAAACTTAGCATAGTTCGGGCAGCTTCCCACAGAGATCGGTTTCGTCTTTCGACAATTCCGTTCTGCTGTGGTGTGTAAGGAGCTGAGAAGTTGTGACTAATTCCCTTTTCTGCAAGAAACTCTTCAAACTCCCTGTTCTTGAATTCGAGACCATTGTCGCTCCTGATATTGCGAACAACCTTCTTGAGCTGTACTTCAATTTGCTTGATAAACACTTTCAGCTTTTGAGTCGCTTCGGATTTGAGCTTTAGAAAGAACACCCATGTAAATCGTGAAAAGTCATCAATAATAACAAGAATATACTTGCTACCACCGATGCTTTCGATAGATGAAGGACCACACAAATCGATATGAAGTAATTCGAGTGGTTCAACAACTTTTGTGTTGATTACAGATGGTGACTTTGACGACTCTGCTTCCCCATTTCGCATGCAGCACACAAATGCTCTCTGTCGAACTTGAGCAATGGAAGACCCCTAACATGACCTCCAGTGACAAGTCGGTTGATATCTTTAAAGTTGAGATGAGAGAGTCTTCGGTGCCACAACCAGCTTTCGTCGGATTGAGCTTTTGATAACAGGCATATGGCTGGGTTTCCTTTGATGGGTTTCATGTTTAGAGGAAACATTTCACCCTTTCGCTCTGACTTGAGAATCACTTTCTTTGTCTTTTTCTCTATGATTTCTGAACCTTCATCATCGAATGAGACTTTGAGACCTGTACCTCCAACAAGCTGAGATACACTGATGAGGTTGTGTTGGAGTCCTTCCACATAAGCCACCTTCCTTATAGTAAAGTCCCCATTTGTTATCATTCCGTATCCCTTTATGGTGCCGAAAGAGTTATTTCCAAACTTGACGTTGCCACCATTTGCAAGAGATCTGTATTCCCTAAGCTCATCTTTCCTTCCTGTCATGTGACGCGAGCAGCCACTATCGATGTACCATTCTTCGTCAAACTGCTCGTCACTTATAACCTGCAAAAATTAAGCAGATTTAGGAACCCAAAGTTTCTTGGGTTGTTGGGCTGTAGATAGTTTTGATGTTGCGTCTTTTGGGCTCGTTAGTTTAGCCTTGTATTCTCCGGTTTGGGCCTGTCCAACCGTGAGCCTTTTATGTATTGTATATAAGTTAAATGCTTGCATGCATATTAGGTTAAGATTGCTGAGATTATTGATATAGCGATTCATCCAGAGTACAATATTTTTCTTTAATCGTTCTTGTAATCTTCTAATCCTCTACAGTTGATGTTCTTAATCGAGCTCTTCTGAGGATTTTATTTAATCATTCGACACGTTTGATTCAAGTTGTTTTGTTCTTATCATTGCGTTCTTGTTGTTTTTATATTCATATACTTGTTCAAGATCTAATCGATCTTCATAGATTAAAAGTTGTTTTAATTCCATCAATTGGTATCAGAGCAGGAGGCTGTGTAATCGATACACATCTTTTCTGTGAAAAAGATTTCCATTAGGGTTTTCCGCAATCATCGATATTTATTGAGCCGTCATCTTAATTGACGTATCTTAATATTTATTGTTTTGCCCTAATCTGCTTTATTACAAGTCTGATCTTTGAACAGGTCTTTACGATCATAATGGACGCGACGCAATCAAACCCAATTAATATTTCCAACAGCATCGGTTCGACGACAAAGATTCCAATCTTATACACCCATGACTATGAAGTATGGGCGCATCATTTTGAAGATTACGTGATTGGATCGGAGGACAATGGTTATCTCATATGGGAAGCCATCATCAATGGACCGTTTTCTCATTCTGCTACATCCAGAATCATCAAGAAACAAAAAGAGTACAGCGATCTGCTTAAGGACGTGAAGGATATTGCACAAGACGAGAAAGACAAATTCCAGTGTAACATTAAGGCGTTAAGGTTGATCAGATTCGCCCTTCAGTCAGACACATTCAGACTGGTCAGCTCATGTACTATGGCGAAGGAAGTATGGGATAGACTTCATGAACTGTATTCCACAGACGAAGATCTTGAACATTCTATCCAAACCTTGCTTCTATCTGAGTTTGGAGAATTCAGGCAAGGGGCCGAAGAAACGGTGACCCAGACGTTTGATCACTTCAATCATCTTCTCAGCAAGATGATCAAACACGACATTGAAAGAAAGCTTATCGAACAGAAGGTTACTTTCTTGAATGGACTAAGGTCTGAGTGGAGAGCAGTGGTTTCCACAGTCAAAGCCCATGAGCAGTTTAAATCATACTCTTTGGCGAAACTGGTGGGTATTCTAAAGTCCCAAGAAAAGATTGTGGTTCAAGAGAAGAACGTTGTTTCTAGTCTTGGTTCGTTGGCCCTCCTATCTAAAAGTAAAGCTGTGATGGAGGATGAAGAGCTTAACTTGGAGGAATATGACCTCACGTCTGAGGATTATGCCATGATGGTGTCCAATCCTAAGAGGTTTATAAAGAAGAGATTCCCCAGCAACAAAAACCGAAACTGGCAGGGGAGTTACAGCTCTGAAAAGGTGAACAACGAACCGAAGGCTGAGGAGCCCAAGAAGGAACCGAAGGCAGATGGCGATTCTGGAGTAAGTTGTTTCTACTGTGGTGGCAAGAACCACTATGCTAAGGACTGTGTTCTTAAGAAGATGGCTGAAAAGGAAGATGGAAATGATGAGGAAGCCGTACTGCAGAAGAGATTGGATGAGTTGAGAAAGAAGAAGTCTACAGCTAACCCTTCTATTAATGCTCTTATTGTGCAGGGTTCGGTTAATGACGATGAGTTCGGTAGCACAGAAGTTTGGTCTACTGACTCAGAAGACGAAGAAGTGAGGAAGCCTACCCATGGAAAGGCTTATGTGGCTAAGGAGGAAAGCAGTGGTGGAAAATGCCTCATGGTGACTGACGTATCTCAAATGAGGGGATACAATACCGATGGAGGAAGCGATGGACCGAAGGTTCAGGAGGATATGTGCTTTACGGCCAAACCACTCAGCCAGCAGTTCAATGAGCTCGATGAACTGATAAAGAAGGTACAATCTGTTTTTATTTCATCTAAAGTACCACCATCCTCATATGAGGAAGAACTAAAAAATGTTAATACAAGAATTTCTCATTTAGATAATAGCTTAACTCAAACTCGAGTCACCAATTCTAACCTGACTGATCAATTAAGCAGGGTGGCATCGAAGAGTGAGGAGCGGCGAATGTGGATTGAGTTAAAAGAGTCGGAATTAGATAAAGTTAAAGACGAAAACATTTATTTGCAAAGAGACAATTTGAAATTGTTAAAACAACGAAATGTTTTTTGTTTAATAGTTAAAGGTTTATATTCCAATATTACTCAACTTCACTTGGATTGTGAGATAGGCCAAAAGATCCATCGCATGATTTTGCCCTTCCTAGAATTTAAGGAGGATGAAATCGATGCCGAAGCCTACAATTGTGAGAGTGTGATATCGTCTAATGATGTCAATCCGACCTACATGTATGGACTGGACAAAACTGAGTCCTTCATTAAATCCAAAGACCACAAGGACATGCTCAAAAATCTTTTGGATGAAAATGACAGACTTAAACTGAGAACCGAAACCATGCAAAAATTTGACTCTCTAAACGCCAACGTAAGATCAGAAAACAAAATCGATGTTGAAAATGCATCTGAGCTTAACGAGGACGAAAACATGAGTGAAATTTCTGTAGAGGATACGGTTGACTGCTCAGAATTTGTTAAAAGCGAAACTGAAAACCACAAAAATCTAATTTCTGAAAATTTTGTGGAGTTCGCTAGATTGTCCAAACAAAAGTCCCCGAAATTGGTAGAAAAAGTTGTTGTGTATCAAAAGGTCAGGACCACTCCGAATCAAGTATATAAAGTGACTGGAGTAACCGAACATCAAACAGCTGAGCTCACAGATATTGTAAACGAAGACAATGCAGATGGCTGTGATGAGTACTTCTGGGAAGCTCCAATAGATAATGGAAACGAAACCGTTGGCCTATCTGAAAGAACCTCCTGGATGAGAAAAGGTAGATACATACCTGAACCATTGAATAAGCCCGATAATTTCAGTGAGCCAAGCACCAGTGGTACGAAAGATATTTCTCAGGAGGATGGGAGATCAGCAAAAGAAGACATTCCTTCCACTCCCTCAACTCAAAGTGAAACCTCTTCAGATATTCCTTCCACTTCCTCAATGCAAACTGATTCTTCTTCGGATATTCCCTCTGCTCCCTCGGCTCAAAGTAAATCTTCTGAAGTTCAAAAGGAACCAGCCAAGGAGACCACAAAAATGAAAGCGAACGTTCATCATCAACCTAAGCAGATGAGGGATAAGAAGATAGAAAGGAACCAAAGATACAGGAAAAACCTTTCTGAAAGGAAACAATTCTGGCACTCCCAGAATGCATACTACTCACACCAAGACAAGAATCTGAAGTATGAAAACAATCCTGTAAGAAAGCCTGAAAGTTCTAACAACCGAAAGCCAAGGTTCGGTTCGCAAGAAAATACCAACCGAAAGCAAAGGTTCGGTTCTGAAAAGGATTCCAGCCGAAACCAAAGGTTCGGTTCCAAGAACAACTCCAACCGAACACAGAGGTTCGTCTCTGAAGTCAAAAGAGAACAAGACTCGAAGGTCAGCCCCTCCAATGATCAAAAGCAAAAGGGTCACCTAGAGTCACTAGCCAGGAAGTCCTCTCCATCCAAAACCTCTCATTCTAACTCTTCTCGTTCGTCTAATTCTTCTACTTCCACCAATTCATCTCCATCTTGCTCTAAAGCTAATTCCATTTGCTCTCAAAAACCTCATTCATCAGCTGAACAGAAGGGAAAGCAGAAGGTCGATGAATCCAAACCAGAGTTCAAAGCGAACACACCCAATCCTAACAAAATAAAAGTCTTTACCATTAAAAAGAAAGATGAAACAACTCTAATAAAACGAACATATCTAGTTGACATCTCTCTTACTATTCCCGTTCCCATGAAAAGCTCACATGGACCCAAGAAACTTTGGGTTCCTAAATCTGTTTAATTTTTGCAGGTTATAAGTGACGAGCAGTTTGACGAAGAATGGTACATCGATAGTGGCTGCTCGCGTCACATGACAGGGAGGAAAGAGGAGCTCAGGGAATACAGATCTCTTGCAAATGGTGGCAACGTTAAGTTTGGAAATAACTCTTTCGGCACCATAAAGGGATACGGGATGATAACGAATGGTGACTTTACAATAAGGAAGGTGGCTTATGTGGAAGGACTCCAACACAACCTCATCAGTGTATCTCAGCTTGTTGGAGGTACAGGTCTCAAAGTCTCGTTCGATGATGAAGGTTCTGAAATCATAGAGAAAAAGACAAAGAAAGTGACTCTAAAGTCAGAGCGAAAGGGTGAAATGTTTCCTCTAAACATGAAACCCATCAAAGGAAACCCAACCATATGCTTGCTATCAAAAGCTCAATCCGACGAAAGCTGGTTGTGGCACCGAAGACTCTCTCATCTCAATTTCAAAGATATCAACCGACTTGTCACTGGAGGTCATGTTAGGGGTCTTCCATTGCTCAAGTTCGACAGAGAACATTTGTGTGCTGCATGCGAAATGGGAAAGCAGAGTCGTCAAAGTCACTCATCCGTAATCAACACAAAAGTTGTTGAACCACTCGAATTGCTTCATATCGATTTGTGTGGTCCTTCATCTATCGAAAGCATCGGTGGTAGCAAGTATATTCTTGTTATCGTTGATGACTTTTCAAGATTTACATGGGTGTTCTTTCTAAAGCTCAAATCTGAAGCGACTCAAAAGCTGAAAGTGTTTATCAAGCAAATTGAAGTCCAGCTCAAGAAGGTCATTCGCAACATCAGGAGCGACAATGGTCTCGAATTCAAGAACAGGGAGTTTGAAGAGTTTCTTGCAGAAAAGGGAATTAGTCACAATTTCTTAGCTCCCTACACACCACAACAGAACGGAATAGTCGAAAGACGAAACCGATCCTTGTGTGAAGCTGCCCGAACTATGCTAAGTTTCGCTTCCTTACCTCTTTATTTTTGGACTGACGCTATTTCTGCTGCTTGTTTTACACAGAACAGGTCCTATCTCAACAAGTGATTCACGCTCACACCATATGAGATAATAAATAACAGAAAACCCAATGTGAAATTTTTCCTTGTGTTTGGCTCAAGGTGTTTCATCTTTAACTCTAAAGAACACCGCAACAAGTTTGATGTCAAAGCCGACGAGGGAATCTTTTTGGGTTACTCACTCACATCCAAGGCGTACAGGGTCCTAAACAAACGTTCAAGAAGAATTGAAGAGACATACTATGTGACCTTTGACGATAGCTATGTCAAGAAGCTACAGGCCATAGAAGACACTGCCGGGGAAATCTTTCCTCAAACTGGCCAAGTCATAGTCTCGATCGCCAATTTATACGAGAAATTTATGGAACTCTTTGACAAACCGGAAAAAGCTTCTCTCTCAGAAGCAGGTGCAGCTGACAACAAAGTTGATCATATGAAGCAGATTGTCAAAGATGCTGCAAGAAGAATGCATGAAGGAGAATCGCCCACTGATGAATCTCCATCCAACAATGCTTCAGTCGAGGGGGAGCCAAGTTCTCATGTCGAGGAGGAGCCAAGCTCACAAGTCCAGGGGGAGCCAAACTCTACATCTTCAACCGAAGGTCCTTCACCAACCGAAGGTGCCTCTCCAACCGAAGATGCCCCTCCAAACGAAGGTGCTTCAACGTCTGAATGTCCAGCACCACAAGAAACCCCTGAAGCTCATGTTTCTCAAGACTCATCAATTGAGGGGGAGCATGATGATATGACGCTTGATTACGATAGCCAATCTGAGCCAGAAGAGATGATCAACGCTGAACTAGATCCAACCTTCGATCCGAATTACCCTCCTCTTACCAAATGGACCAGAGATCATCCTATCTCTCAAGTAGTTGGTGATGTATCTGAAAAAGTTCTAACCCGATCTCAACTGAAGGCAAAACAGACATCCTTATTTTCAAAGGTTGAGTTTTGCATGTTTAACTCATTCGTATCAAAAGTTGAACCGAAGACAGTGAACACTGCCCTCGATCACTCTGATTGGGTTCAAGCAATGCAAGACGAACTGAACGAGTTTGAAAGGAACAAAGTCTGGCGCCTCATTCCAACTCCTCCAGATGCTTCGGTTGTTGGTCTCAAATGGGTTTTTAGGATCAAAATGGACAAGGAAGGTAATGTCATAAGGAACAAGGCTCATCTGGTGGTCAAGGGATACTGTCAGGAGGAAGGGATAGATTACGAAGAGACGTTCGCTCCAGTAGCTAGGCTAGAATATGTTAGAATATTTCTGGCCTATGCTGCTCACAAAAACATTGAGGTTTTCCAAATGGACGTCAAGTGTGCATTTCTCAATGGAGAACTCGAAGAAACTGTGTATGTGGAGCAACCTCCTGGGTTCGTGAACGAAAAGTATCCAAATCATTGCTATATTCTGGATAAAGCTGTGTACGGCCTCAAACAAGCTCCGAGAGCCTGGTATGAAACGCTTACAAAATTTTTAAAGATGTCTAAATTTAAACAAGGTTCGGTTGACCCAACCTTCTTTCGCAAAAAGGAAGTTAACCACCTTATGATAGTTCAAATTTATGTCGATGACATCATCTTTGGCTCCACGAATCCCAGCTTAACAGCTGAATTCAGAAAGTTGATGGAGACTAAGTTTGAAATGAGCTCAATGGGTCCTATTAATTTTTTCCTTGGTTTAAATATAAGACAGGGACCCGAAGGCATCTTTATCAATCAGGAAGCTTACACGAAGACTCTCCTAGCGAAGTTTGGAATGATGGGCAAATCAAAAGTCAAAGTCCCAATGGCATTCGGCACCAAGCTTACCCTTTCACTAGATAAGCCGGATGTCGATATCACGCTCTATCGTCAAATGATTGGCTCACTGATGTATCTAACCGCTAGCAGGCCTGATATCATGTTCTCTGTGTGTTATTATGCTCGATTTCAGGCTAACCCACGCGAACCTCACATGCTGGCAATAAAGAACATCTTACGCTATCTCAAGCGAACCACCTCCTTAGGTCTATGGTATCCATCCAATTCAGGCTTCTGCGTTCAAGCCTATTCTGATGCTGACCTTGGAGGATGTGGACTCGACCGTAAAAGCACAACTGGTGGCTGTCAATTCCTTGACGGGAAGTTGGTCAGCTGGCAATCCAAGAAACAAATGTGTGTGTCGTTGTCTACTGCCGAAGCGGAATACATTGCCGCTGCATCCTGCACATCACAAGTGATTTGGATCCAGAGTCAACTTCGAGACTATGGACTCAATATGAAGAAGATCCCACTATATTGTGACTCTGAAAGTGCAATTAGGATTTGTCATAACCTAGTGCAACATTCTAAAACCAAACACATAGCACTGAGGTATCACTTCATCAAAGATCATGTGGAAGATGGAAATGTCGAAGTTCACTTCGTAAGAACCACTGATCAACTGGCTGACGTCTTTACCAAAGCTCTTCCAGAAGCATCATTCAATAAAATATTGCAAGGGCTAGGAATGATGGAATCAGAGTCAGTACCTCACACTACCTCTCAACCTCAAACGTAAGAAGTGAAACCAACCGAACGTTCGGGTTCGGTTCAACCATCTGACTTGCTCATTTCTTCAAAGGTAGTTTTTCTGTGTTGTATATTTCTTGTACAATTTTGTTTTTCTTTCTGTTAACAGTATTTATTTCTTGTATATCTAAATTCCTTCGTTTCTCAAAATTTTCCAAAACCAAAACCTACCGAAGGTTCGGGTTCGGTTTTTCAAAATTCTGTGGAACCGAAACCAACCGAAGGTTCGGGTTCGGTTTTCCAAAATTTTCTAGAACCGAAACCAACTGAACGCTCGGGTTCGGTTTTTCAACTTTTTCTCAACCGAAACCAACTGAACGTTCGGGTTCGGTTTTTCAATTTTCAATTTTTTCCAAAGTTTTTTTCTTTTAACTCTTTTATAATTTTTTAAGTCTTATTTTTTTAATTTTATTTTTAGTTTTATTTTTTTTATATATATCAAAACTCCAAAAATAATTTTTTTTTTTTGTGTATGCTCATTTGTTTATGGGGATATATTTGATGACTTACTTAAGTGTCCCTAGAAGCATGCTGCTGTATGTGTCCCAAGCCTCATAAGATTTTGAATAATAGCCTTCATGACCTGGTATACACAAACCTTGTCTTCCCAATAAGGCTAACATATTTATTCTAATCGTGAGCTACCTCACTCTTTTCTCACATGAGTTAAGAGTTTCCTGCTTGGTCCTTATGTTCGCAGCAGAGGTACTATGTTTTCTTACACCATCCCCATTACCCTTCTCCATTACATTCGTTTCATCAACGTAACCCTTGAGACTCTCAGAAACTACCACTGAGGTTTATGGTTACACAACATCTGTGTTTATGATCTTAGTTTCGTGCCACTACGAGCTGAGTGAAACCCAAAATTCAACACCAACGATTTGACGGTGACCAATTAATTTGATCAAGATTTCACCAATGAATTAACGAATGTACCCTCATGAAATCTCAATTTTTTCTTTTGAGTGATTCCCATGAAATTGTTACACACCATAACATTTCTTCCCAAGGGATCCAGTTTTAAATATTCATATGAGATTTCATATTAATCAAAGCCAAAACAAAATCAACTCCAACCTACTTGTTCAACAGACTACACCGGTCTCACAATTACTTTGTTCACTTTCTTTCTTATATCAAGAATAGAATTGATGAATCAAAGCGAAACCACCTTTAATTAGCCTTATTAAAAGAAGCCTTTCAACATTTATTAATAAATGTTTGATCGTAATTCAACGGGATTCCAAACTAACACTTTGAGGTCTCTCTTGACCTTGAAGGAAGAGATTCGTGCCCGGGATCATCACTTTCGTGTCATTATTGACATCACAGATTATCCTAAAAAGAGTTGCTTTACTTCTTTTTCTTTTACACTCTTTGCACGAAAATCCTAGATTTTCAAAAATTCCGTTACTAATTATTTTATAGGCTGGATTATTACTGGATGGTTACTAATGAAGTTGTGGTCAAAAACTAGCCACGTGGGTCATTAATTCAAAACAGCCGTTTAAAAGGGGAAAAGACAAAAAGTTGCTGACGCGGCGGGAGTTAAAAGGATAGAAATTCAAACGACGGTAAAAAGGAGGGCGTGTGAATTTGAAACGGCCGCGCTTTTTCTGACACTTAAAGGACGCGTGTGCGATATTGAAGCATCATCAATCTGGCATTAGAGGCGCGTGTGGAAATGGAAACGGTTCCTCTCTCTAAACCGGCGCTTATTGGGCGGCGTAATCCTAGGAATCTGACAATCTCTCTCCTACGTGATCATCGCACGCCCCAACTGTTACCAATCAGTCACTCAAAAAAACCCGCTTCGTATTTCCATAAGAGATTTGAAACGATTTTTCTCTCTCCTATCACCCACTATAAAAAGCCATCAACACCACCTTTTACCTCTTTACTGCCTCCATAATTTCCAAAGCAAAAACACTCCCAAACACTCTCCCGTTCAACTTCTTCTCCAAACCTGCAACAATGGCCGAATCTTCTTCTGTTCATGCAACTTCTCAGATTCTTCCCATCCGACCTCAACAATGCCTAGTCATTGATCTGAACCCACTGGCGTATGATTCCTATATGTCGCCGGTCATAGAATGCCTCAAGTACTCTCAGCTTGCTCCTGCACTGTCACGGATCGAAACGGTGCCAATGGTGGCCTTATCTCAGGTCTATGCGACGGCTTACTACGACAAGGCCGTCGACAGGGTATTCTTTGAAGTGGCAGAACACAAGACCTCGATTTCTCGCCCCCGTTTCAGCCCTATGTTAGGGTTTGCTGCTGACCCATCGCGAGTTCACCCGGAGACGATTCCGGTTGGGATGTTGTACAGCATGTTTTACAACATGGGCTACACAGAGGTTCTCACCTCCGTCGCCAAGTTTAAGAAGTCCTGCCTACCGCCCCAGTGGAATGGGTTATTTACAGTTCTCTTCAAGGGACTGTCAGAGAGGAGCTCAGGATCTGACGGTGCAAGTCGTCTTTTCCTTTCGATAATGTATGGGGTGTACAATGGGATAAACCTGGACTGTGGGTTTGTCCTTTGGTACCAGCTGATTCAGAGCCTCTCTTCCTCTTCCCAACACTCTGAGGTGTCGTTGGCCCAGTTCTGGATCTTGATCACAAGATGGGCCATGGACAAGTTCAATGTTCCAACAGCCGATGGTGCATCGATGTCTTCTATTGGTACGTTTCATACCAAGAAGATCATCGTATCCGATGCATCAAAATTCTCATTCATTGGCTCTATCCCGGAGTCGATGTATGCCGATGTGCCCGCCGATAGCAGACTGATCAGGACGATCAAGGAGTTTAGGCCAACTGGTCTGAGGGAACTGACACCAGACATGCTGCGATCGATTCATGATGCCGATAAACCGGTGGCCAGGGGCAAAAAGGCAGAGAAGGGGAAGCAAGTGTCTAAAGCTCCAAAGGGACCTTCTCCCAAGAAGTGAAAACAACCGAAGGCTGCTTCATCCCCACAGCCGAAAAGGAGGAAGACCCAACAGAAGCGAAAGCTCGTTATTCCCTCCTCTTCCAGCGAATCCGAAGGTGGGAGTTCGGACTCTGAAGGATCACAAGGAGACAAATCTCCTCAACGAGGCAACACACCACCTCGGTCCCCAACCCCAGAGATGGAACTTCATCAATCCCCAGTTCCTTCACCTCCACCCACAATTCCTATTTCCATTCCCACCATAAACCCCACTATTCCCCCAACCTCATTCCCTATACCTCCACCCATATTCACCACATCAACCAAAACACCACCAGTTACCGAAACCCCTCCTGTAACCGAACCACCACAAACTCAAACACATACAACCGACCCTACCCATACACAACCACCACCCGAAACTAACCCCCCACCCACTCAACCTGAACCTACCAAACCAATAACACCCCCAGCTTCACCACCACCTCAATCTCCAGAAGACGCCTCCGATGGCGGTGATCAATACCTTGGTGGTGATCACATGAACTTCGATTCGGTCTACTATAGTCCGTTTCAAGTCCAGAGTGATGAGGAGGATGATGCTCCAGTGACACGGAAGCATCTTCGCGAGCTTAACGAGAAGGTTGATCAACTTCTCGCCTCCTCTTCAAACCAGCAGTCATCTTTGTCTGAAGCTGCCCTTCAGAAGATCGTTGACGCCTTCTCCAGGGCTCAACATGATTCTGTGGCCTCAGCAACTGCTGCTATCGACGCCTCCACCCGAGCCTGTGAGGCAGCGACCGAAAAAGTCGATAAACTATTCAATGACGCTTCTGTCCTGCTGCAGTCCTTGCAGGGGAGCGTCGAAGCCACTAAGACAACTCTGGAACCAGTTGTTCAACAATTGGCCAAGTTTGTCTCGACGGAGCTGTCTTCGTTCGCTACTCTCAGACAACATATTAGCGACGACAACTCGGCACTTCGTGCCTCCATCGATGCCCGCCTGGCAAAGCTACAAGAGGATCTTGCAGCTGAAAATTCTCTGATGGACGTCTTGGCGAGTAAGACTACCGCCCTTAAGGTCAACAGCACGCAGCTTTCCAACTCCCAGCAACAATTGGAAGCTCTTCGATCCGAGAGGGAGGTAATAAAGACGTGTGTTTCGGATGTCCATGCAGCATTATCAAACATCCTGGAAGCACACGACCCCATCCTTAACCATTCGGTTAGGCGCACCCTCGCTGAAAAACTCTCTCCGGCCATGGACCTTTTAAGCAAACTTGAAGGCCTACCGAGTTTCGTGTCCATTCCGAAACAAGGGGGAGATGAGAAGAAAGGATCGAAACCACCTCCTTCCTCCAAAGCGACTCACACAACCGAACCACCCCCAACTGGTCATGCCTCGGGTTCGGGTGTGAAGAACAAAGGCAAAAACATAGCAGAGGGAGGAGATGAAGATGAAGATGAAGACAAGGAGACCATTGCGGACATGTTAAAAAGAAAGAACAGTCACAATGCTGAAGACGATGCCAGTCGTGTGGCGCGTGAGGCTGAAGAAGCCGAGCGAAAGCAAAAAGAAGCCCACCATCTCCTTGAGAGCCGAAAATTGCTCTTCCTTGCCTGGACCAGGGATCGTTTGATAAAAGAGGCCATAGAAACTCCAAGCATACTATGGCTCGAGCCGGTGATATCATTCGACTGCAACAACTCTATCGATTCGCAGTTTGATATGCCGCTGACTCGAAAGGCGTTCATCTTCCACGCCTTCTCTAACATTTTTGAAGTTCCGCATCTGAACGATGAGCTTGACAGGGAGCGCCCAGAAGATTGTTAATGTTCGGGTGCTGAAGCCTTATGCCGTGGGGAGATTCACAAACGTTAAGTTCAAGCTCATCCGAGGATCTGCAAGAACTGCCCACATCATCTCCCTGGCGGATCTGCCGAATCTGAATCCTCATGACTGGATAGTCTTGTAAAATATCCTGCTGACAGATGAATCTGAATATGGTCCCATCATAGACCATGTCAAAAGGATGTTGGCTTGCTACATCATGGAGGTTGCCCTAATGGATCAGGAGGTCGCCACAGTTTTTAAGAAGAAACCGAAAGTCGCACCTGTGGGATCGGCCAGTGATCTAAATCAAATGCAAATGGGTAAGATTGATCCGAGGCGAAACTCAGTGATGCTCACTAGAGCCGAAGGACAGAAATGTCTCTTCGCTTTAGCTGACAAACACCTTTACACCACAGCTTGCTTGGAGCACGTCTTATCAATTATCAAGCGGTGTAAAGACAATTCCGCTGATGACATCAAGTACTTCAATGATATGATCAATTGGTACATCCGGTTTAGATAGACCATCCTCTCCATAACCAAGTGTCTGTTTAGCACCGTGAAGAAGAAGGTACCAGCTTCAGCTGCCGGCCCAAGTAAGAAGTGAAGGTCTCACTCCAAATTGACGCAAAGGGGGAGATTGTTGGGGTGTAGATAGTTTTGATGTTGCGTCTTTTGGGCTCGTTAGTTTAGCCTTGTATTCTCCGGTTTGGGCCTGTCCAACCGTGAGCCTTTTATGTATTGTATATAAGTTAAATGCTTGCATGCATATTAGGTTAAGATTGCTGAGATTATCGATATAGCGATTCATCCAGAGTACAATATTTTTCTTTAATCGTTCTTGTAATCTTCTAATCCTCTACAATTGATGTTCTTAATCGAGCTCTTCTGAGGATTTTATTTCATCATTCAACACGTTTGATTCAAGCTGCTTTGTTCTTATTATTGCGTTCTTGTTGTTTTATATTCATATACTTGTTCAAGATCTAATCGATCTTCATAGATTAAAAGTTGTTTTAATCCCATCATGGGTCCACGTGAGCTTTTCATGGGAACGGGAACAGTAAGAGAGATATCAACTAGATATGTTCGTTTTATAAGAGTTGTTTCATCCTTCTTTTTAATGGTAAAAACTTTTATTTTGTTAGGATTGGGTGTTTTCGGTTTGGACTCTGGTTTGGATTCATTGACCTTCTACTTTCCCTTTTGTTCAGCTGACGAATGAGATTTTTGAGAACAAACAGAATTATCTTTAGAGCAAGATGGAAATGAATTGGTGGAAGTAGAAGAATTAGAAGAAGTAGAAGAAGTTGGTTCAGTAGAAGAATTGGAAGTAGTGGAAGAAGTGGGTTTAGATGGAGAGAAGTTCTTGGCTGCAGACTCTAGGTGATCCTTTTGCTTTTGATCATTTGAAGGACAGACCTTAGAGTTTTGATCTCTTTTAACTTTAGAACCGAACCTTTGCTTTCGGTTGAACTTGTCTTGTGAACCGAACCTTGGCTTTTGGTTGAAGTCTTTCTCACAACCGAACGTTCGCTTTCGGTTGATGTTTTCTTGTGAACCGAACCTTGGCTTTCGGTTATTGTGACTCTCAGGCTTTCCAACAGGACTGTTTTCATACTTCAGATTCTTATCTTGATGTGAGAAGTATGCATTCTGGGATTGCCAGAATTGTCTCCTTTCAGAGAGATTCTTCCTGTATCTTTGGTTCCTTTCTCTCTTCTTATTCCTCATCTGCTTTGGTTGATGATGAACATTAGCTTTCGTTTTCGGTGTCTCCTTGGTTGGTTCCTTTTGAACTGTAGGAGTTTTACTTTGAGCTGAGGGACCGTCTTCTTTTGCTGATCTTTCATCCTCCCGAGGAATATCTTTCGTACCACTGGTGCTTGGCTCATTGAAATTATCCGGCTTGTTCAAGGGTTCAGGTATGTATCTTCCTTTACTCATCCAGGAGGTTCTTTCAGATAAGCCAACGGTTTCGTTTGCATTATCTATTGGAGCTTCCCAGAAGTACTCATCGCAGCCATCAGCATTGTCTTCGTTTACAATAGCTGTGAGTTCAGCTGTTTGATGTTCGGTTACTCCAGTCACCTTGTATACATGATTCGGAGTGGTCCTGACCTTTTGATACACAACAACTTTTTCTACCAATTTCGGGGACTTTTGTTTGGACAATCTAGCGAACTCCACAGAATTTTCAGAAATAAGATTCTTGTGGTTTTCAGGTTCGCTTTTAATAAATTCTGAGCAGTGAACCGTGTCCTCTACAGAAATTTCACTCATGTTTTCGTCCTCGTTAAGCTCAGATGCATTTTCAACATCAATTTTGTTTTCTGAGCTTACGTTGGCGTTTAAAGAGTCAAATTTTTGCATGGTTTTGGTTCACAGTTTAAGTCTGTCATTTTCATCCAAAAGATTTTTAAGCATGTCCTTGTGGTCCTTGGATTTAATGAAGGACTCAATTTTGTCCAGTCCATACATGTAGGTCGGATTGACATCATCATACGATATCACACTCTCACAATTGTAGACTTCGGCATCGATTTCATCCTCCTTAAACTCTAGGAAGGGCAAAATCATGCAATGGATCTTTTGGCCTATTTCACAATCCAAGTGAAGCTGAGTAATATTAGAATATAAACGTTTAGCAATTAAACAAAAAACATTCCGCTGTTTTAACAATTTTAAATTGTCTCTTTGCAAATAAATGTTTTTGTCTTTAACTTTAACTAATTCCGACTCCTTTAACTCGATCCACATTCTCCGCTCCTCACTCTTCGACGCCACCCTGCTTAATTAATCAGTTAGGTTAGAATTGGTGACTCGAGTTTGAGTTAAGCTACTATCTAGATGAGAAATTCTTGTATTAACGTTTTTTAGTTCTTTCTCATATGAGGATGGTGGTACTTTAGATGAAATAAAAACATATTGTACCTTCTTTATCAGTTCATCGAGCTCATTGAACTGTTGGCTGAGTGGTTTGGCCGTAAAGCACATGTCCTCCTGCACCTTCGGTCCATCGCTTCCACCATCGGTGTTGTATCCCCTCATTTGAGATACGTCAGTCACCATGAAGCATCTTCCTCCACTGCTTTCCTCCTTAGCCACATAAGCCTTTCCATGGGTAGGCTTCCTCACTTCATCGTCTTCTGAGTCGGTAGACCAAACTTCCGTGCTACCGAACTCGTCATCATTAACCGAACCCTGCACAATAAGAGCATTAATAGAAGGGTTAGCGGTAGACTTCTTCTTTCTCAACTCATCCAGTCTCTTCTGCAACACAGCTTCCTCATCATTTCCATCATCCTTTTGAGCCATCTTCTTAAGAACACAGTCCTTAGCATAGTGGTTTTTCCCACCATAGTAGAAACAGCTTACTCCGGAATCACCATCCACCTTCGGTTCCTTCTTGGGCTCCTCATGGGCTTTGACTGTGGAAACCACTGCTCTCCATTCAGACCTTAGTCCATTCAAGAAAGTAACCTTCTGTTCGATAAGCTTCCTTTCAATATCATGTTTGATCATCTTGCTGAGAAGATGATTGAAGCGATCAAACTTCTGGGTCACTGTTTCTTCGGCCCCTTGCCGGAATTCTCCAAACTCAGATAAAAGCAAAGTTTGGATAGAATGTTCAAGATCCTCATCTGTAGAATACAGTTCACGAAGTCTATCCCAAACTTCCTTTGCCGTCGTGCATGAGCTGACCAACCTAAAGGTGTCGGATTGAAGGGCGAATCTGATCAACCTTAACGCCTTGATATTGCACTGGAATTTGTCCTTCTCGTCTTGTGCAATATCCTTAACATCCTTCAGCAGATCATTGTACTCCTTTTGTGTCTTAATAATCCTGGACGTTGCAGAATGTGAAAACGGTCCATTAATGATGGCTTCCCATATGAGGTATCCATTATCCTCAGATCCGATCACGTAGTCTTCGAAGTGATGCGCCCATACTTCATAGTCATGGGTGTATAAGATTGGAATCTTTGTCGTCGAACCGATGCTGTTGGAAATATTAATAGGGTTTGATTGCGTCGCGTCCATTATGATAGTAAAAACCTGTTCAAAGATCAGACTTGTAATAAAGCAGATTAGGGCAAAACAATAAATATCAAGATACATCAATAAAGAGATGACGGCTCAATAAATATCGATAGTTGCGGAAAAACCCTAAGGGAAATCTTTTTCACAGAAAAGATGTGTATCGATTACACAGCCTCCTGCTCTGATACCAATTGATGAGATTAAAACAACCTTTAATCTATGAAGATCGATTAGATCTTGAACAAGTATGTAAATATAAAACTGTAAGAACGCAATAATAAGAACAAGACAAGATAGAATCAAACGAGTCGAATGATTAAACAAAATCCTCAGAAGAGCTCGATTAAGAACATCAACTGTAGAGGATTGGTAGTTTACAAGAACGATTAAAGAAACCTCTTATGCTCTAGATGAATCGCTATTTTGTTAATCTCTAAATCGTTTACCTAATATGCATGCAAGCATCAACTTATATACAAAACATAAAAGGCTCTCGGTTGGACAGGCCCAAACCGGAATACAAAATAACTTATACTATCGAGCCCAAAAGACGCAACATCAAAATAATCTTCAGCCCAACATTCTCTTTCCTTGAAGGTTTTATAATCAACTTTCGATTATAAAAAGGAGGAGAAATTTATATGGAAATTTGAACTTGAATTTTTCATATTATGCAGATTTGAAGACCGAAGTCACCTTGAATTTTTGAAGCTTACAAAATGATGCAATTGGAAGTTCGGAAGTGATTTATTTTCAAATTGGGTTTGGTTTTATTGAAGATTTTCGGGGTGTGTTTTGATGCTCAACTTTTGGTGATCAATTTGGAGTTTGAGAAGCTCGTGATCATTCGTTGATGTTCGGTTTGTATGGTTTCACATCCTAGAGTCCAAATTGAAGAATCGTGGAATAATCGAAGATTAAAGTTTGTTTCGACATGTGTCACCCTTGAGGCTGGGATCGTGTAGTTGCTCGATTTTGGAAGATTTAAAGTGGGTCATCCATTCCTAACTTTGAGGGGGAGAATGTAGGGGTGCAAAGTTATTCATGTTAGACTTTGTAACGTGTTCACGTTTGTAAAACCCACTTCCATTTCGTGTATTAGCCTTATGACTCATGAGATAGAGAGTGAGAGAGAGACATCTAAACACCTCTATATAAGGTGGGTGTAGTCCACTTGTAGAGGTGTGCTTTAGAGATGTAAAAGTTGAGTGTATCAGTGTGTGTTATTTATGTAGATGTAGATCTATGTCCCTTTTTTGTAACACAATACATATTCAATACATCTATTAAACACCGAAATCACCGTGTTCATTGTGCAATCTTTAATTTCGCATGGGAAACCATGTTCTTAAGTCACTACAATTAACAGAATAAAATAACAACTTCCTTAGCAACTTCCTTCGTCATCTCAGAAATTACCTGTTTGACCAGTGTAGTCAGGGACAAGTATGCTTTGAATGATCAATAAAATAACATCCTTATTCAAGAAAATAACATCCTTAATAAAGAGAGTACAATGCTAAGGTTGTAACATAAATGACCTGTTTGACCAGTGTAGTCAGGGACATGTATGCTTTGAATGATTTTTCATGTGACTTAGAAAGAAAATGAAACTGACACAAAAATCATATTGAAGAAAATAAAATTTGTGTGCTGGATCTTGTTGGGTAACAAATACCGTGGGTTTCGAATATTCTGAATAGAGCACGTTCTCTTTCCTTGAAGGTTTTATAATCAACTTTCGATTATAAATCGGGGAGAAATATATATGGAAATTTGAATTTGAATTTGTCATATTATGCAGATTTGAAGACCTAAGTCACCTTGAATTTTTGAAGCTTACGAAATGATGCAATTGGAAGTTCGGAAGTGATTTATTTTCGAAATGGGTTTGGTTTTATTGAAGATTTTCGGGGTGTGTTTTTATGCTCAACTTTTGGTGATCAATTTGGAGTTTGAGAAGCTCATTATCATTCGTTGATGCTAGGTTTGTATGGTTTCACATCCTAGAGCCCAAATTAAAGAATCGTGGAAGAATCGAAGTTTAAAGTTTGTTTCGACATGTGTCACCCTTGAGGATGGGATCGTGTAGTTGCTCGATTTTGGAAAATTTAAAGTGGGTCATCCATTCCTAACTTTCTGGGGGAGAATGTAGGGGTGCAAAGTTATTCATGTTAGACTTTGTAACGTGTTCACTTTTGTAAAACCCAGTTGCATTTGGTGTATTAGCCTTATGACTCATGAGATAGAGAGTGAGAGAGAGACATCTACACACCTCTATATAAGGTGGGTTTCGTCCCCTTGTAGAGGTGTGCTTTAGAGATGTAAAAGTTGAGTGTATGAGTGTGTGTTGTTTTTGTAGATGTAGATCTATGTCTCTTTTTGTAACACAATACATATTCAATGCATCTCTTAAACACCGAAATCACCGTGTTCATTGTGCAATCTTTAATTCTGCATGCCAAACCATGTTCTTAAGTCACTACAATTAACAAAATAAAATAACAACTTCCTTAGCAACTTCCTTCGTCATCTCAGAAATTACCTGTTTGACCAGTCTAGTAAGGGACAAGTATGCTTTGAATGATCAACAAAATAACATCCTTATTCAAGAAAATAACATCCTTAATAAAGAGAGTACAATGCTAAGGTTGTAACATAAATGACCTGTTTGACCAGTGTAGTCAGGGACATGTATGCTTTGAATGATTTTTCATGTGACTTAGAAAGCAAATGAAGCTCACACGAAAATCATATTGAAGAAAATAAAATTTGTGTGCTGGATCTTGTTGGGTAACAGATATCGTGGGTTTCGAATATTCTGAATAGAGCACGTTCTCTTTCCTTGAAGGTTTTATAATCAACTTTCGATTATAAATAGGGGGAGAAATTTATATGGAAATTTGAACTTGAATTTGTCATATTATGCAGATTTGAAGACCTAAGTCAGCTTGAATTTTTGAAGCTTACGAAATGATGCAATTGGAATTTCGGAGGTGATTTATTTTTGAAATGGATTGGTTTTATTGAAGATTTTCGGGGGGTGTTATTATGCTCAACTTTTGGTGATCAATTTGAAGTTTGAGAAGCTCGTGATCATTCGTTGATGCTCGGTTTGGGTGACAAAGTAAATGGTCGATGATTTTGGAAGAAATGTGTTGATGTACGAAGATTTGGAATCGAGTTGCTTGGGTTAACAATCTAATGGTTCGCTATTGGAGAATTAGTCGTTTGGGTTGATGTACGGAAGGTTCCTGAATGATTATTGATTTGGGATCGATGGTCGATAGATGGGTTTAAGGAAATCGATTTTGGAGTCAGATTGTTTGGAATTGATAATAGTCGATGTTTTTGGAGACGATAGTTTGGACTGGAGAACGAAGGAGTGATATTGGAGAACGAAGGTTAATCAAAGATTAATCGAAGGCCCTGTTGATTGAAATCAATAATCGATGACTTGATTTTGGAATCCTTTTGGTAATGTTGATGATGCAAAGTCATTGATTTTTGATTTTGAATGATTGAAGAGTTGGTAATGGAGTTTTTTTTGGGGTCAATGTAACAAAACGTGAAGTTACAAATCATGGGTAGTCATCTGGGTTTTAATTGGATGAATGACAAACGAAGAATGAAGGCTATATTAACGAAATGTCAATTCAGTGGATAAATGCGAATGATTCAGACGAGATTCAGAGGCTTTGAATGCCATTGTTTTCGTTAAAAATGGACTGAAATTTTTCATTAATTTGGTGCTTTGATTGAATCTAACGAAGGGGAGAGAGAAAATTTTTGTGCTGTGAAATCGTACGAAGGGTGTTACAGATTTCTAACGAAGGGAAGTGAGAAAATGGGCAAATGAAATTTCGTATGAAGGATGCTCAAAAGTTTCGTTCAAATGTGCCCTGTGAAATCTTCTTTATCAGATGAATTGGAAAGAAGAAACTCAGATTTTTCGAAAATGACCCCTGAACTTACGAAAGTTTGTGATCTTTTACAAAACTCTTCGTATGATTTGGTACAACTTCGTTAGTTTTGTAAAGAAAAAGGATAAAGTTTCAAAAACAGCCCCTAACCTTTCGAATGTTTAGCAAGTTTGACAATTTGGGCTATTCTTCGAATGTTCCGAAGACAATAGGCATAACTTTCGAAATCAGCCCCTGAAGTTTCAAAAATTTGGCGGTTCATACGAAAATTCGAAAAAGGACTGTTTTTGCTGAGAATTTGAAGAAAATGCTTTTCAGGCCCCAATAATTTAAGCAAATTGACAGTTTCTACCCAGTTTCGGAAAAGGGGGATAGTTTTGCATTTTTGGTTGTTTTGGGCACACCGGGTCACTGCAGAATTTTAAAATTGACAATTTCTAACCATTTTTGAGAAATTTTGTCGAAGGCGGTCCGTGAACGAAGCTAAAATTTGAAGATTTTTTGGATTTTCCGGATTGAAGCAAAATATTTCTGCCACATGCTAAGGGGGAGTTTTGACACGAAAAATTCTTAATAGAGCGCGTTCTCTTTCCTTGAAGGTTTTATAATCAACTTTCGATTATAAAAAGGGGGAGAAATTTATATGGAAATTTGAACTTGAATTTTTCATATTATGCAGATTTGAAGACCGAAGTCACCTTGAATTTTTGAAGCTTACGAAATGATGCAATTGGAAGGTGGAAGAATCGAAGATTAAAGTTTGTGTCACACCCCGAAAACCAAAGGCGGAAACATTTCCGGGGTTGACTCCATGTTGAGTATCAAATCCAATGCACATAGTAAGTAAAGTAGAACAACCATTACATTACATATAGAAAAGCTTACATTTGTTTCAAAAGTAAGTTGTACAGTTGTGATACATAGTATATATAAACAAAACGAGACAAGTCTTCTGCGTACTCCGACCTGGAACAAAATGATCTTCGGGTACCTGTTCTAACGCTGACCTGAGAACACAAGCGGTTTGAAAATCAGCATAACGCTGGTGAGTTCATAAGCGGTTTTTGTTTTGTGAAAGTGTTCAAGTTTCCTTTCTGTTTCTGAAAATGTTACACACACCAAGAAAATCCCATATTTTCTTAAAAAGATTGGTTTTTGTTCTCAACATGTAAAGTATAGTTGTACACTGAAAATACGTTTACTCTTGTGAAAATGTACAGTTATGTTATCTGGTTTGTTATACTGTTCTGGTTATGTACCAATGTATCCCCAGGAAAGTCCCATACTTTCCTGATTATGTTTTTACCAATTGTAACAGATGTAAAGTTATCCGTTTTGTTACACTTTTCTAGTTATGTAAACGTTTCCCAGGAAAGCCCCATACTTTCCTGAATGTTGGTTATCAATGTAAAAGATGTATTCTGAAACCTGGTTATCTTGTAAAATGTATTAAGTTATTCATTATTACTATGAAGTAAATCACTGTTATCCTAATTGCGAGTTCCATAACCATACGATAGACTAGATATGGCAATAAGTAGTTCACATCACCTTATCACTTTCGTCACCCTTGAACCATTTCGGTTCGGCTATAGCTAGCAATCAGGTGTGGGGTAGTCAGCCCCGTATAGATCTATACACTCAAGTCATGCTCTCTAAACCCAGAGATTCTGGTTACGGGTGTAGTCCTCCACTCGCGTATCTCTGTGGAGTGTTCACCGAGGACGTGTCTCCAATCATATAGGACTAACAAATTTACTAGTAATAATATGCTAATCCTCCACTCGCGTATCTCTGTGGAGTGTTACCGAGGACAAAACAATATACAAGTTCTATGCTCAAAGGTTCAATGTCATGCTTTTAACTGATAAAATGTGGAAAATAATTTGTGAAATATATGTAAAACATCACAGTTTAAATTCCATTTCACAAACATATGCTTACTTGATCTGCATGTTCAAACAGTTATCAGTTGTATCAATTAGTGTTAAAAGCATATAATATGTGAAACACACACACGAAAACAAGTTTTAAGTACAAGTAAGCCCTTATACTTTGCTTGTGTTCCCCCCCCCCTAAAAACAGTGAAAAACAGTGAAAAAGGGTAGGGGTATGAACTCACCGCTCAATGTAGAGATCGAGTGTCAACGGATGCCCTGAACCCCTATGGCCCCTATTTTTTCATGTGATGACACATAAATGAGTTAGAACTAAGGTTTTCCATGACTAAACATGATAGGAAAACATCCTTAGGGCTTGGAATTACTAAGAATAAGTGTCAAATGATCCAAACATAATGATTTATGCAAGTTTAGGGCCAAAAATGGGTATTAGAGAGGGTGTATGGTCTTGAAAATGAGTGTGCGGCTAGGGAGTGCGGCCAGGAGTGTGTGTGAGGCAGCACATAAGAGTGTGCGGCCGTACAGAGGGTGTGTGCGGCTGTACACAGGAGTGTGCGGCCGTACACTCCTCATTTGAGTCCATATGTTAATTTTTGAAGTGTATGCTCTTCATACTTGGGAGTTTTGAATGTGTGCTGCCCCCATATGAAGGTGTGCGGCCATACACCTTCATGGGATGATGAATATGATGAACATAATGAGTTTTAAGCTTGGGATTCAAGTGTTTACCACTATACTTAGCTTGAAGATGAAGTAGATCACGATTATGAAGCCTTCTAAGTGTTCTTGATTGATGATTTAGAGAGAGAAAGTAGAGAGAGGGAAGAGAACATCTAAATGATTGAATGAAGTGGTATTCATCCATAAATTGAATTGGGTGTGAGGCTGAGGGTGTTTGCGGTTGGGTGTGTGGCCGTACACACAGGTGTGTGGCCGCACACACCTTATTTGGTGAGTTTTGGCCCGATTTTGTGATACTAAACACTCTCCAACCCTTCCTAAGACTCATATCTAAATTATACTAAGTCTAAAGCACCCATATGGAATCACAAGATTTAATAAAAGACAATGAACTCGAGTTTTAGTGCTGAAACACAGATCAATTTCATGGGTTAGAAGTTTCGGGTTGTCTCATTATCCCCTTGTTAGAGGGAATTTCGTCCCGAAATTCAAAATTAAGATACAAGTCGAGATACAAATCATGGATTTGGAAAGAGATGTGGATATTTCTGTTTCATCGAGTCTTCACGCTCCCAAGTGAATTCCGGTCCCCGCTTGGCATTCCAGCGGACCTTCACTAACGGAATGCGGCTTTGCTTTGTACGTTTGACTTCTCGATCCATGATTTCAATCGGTTCCTCCACGAAGTTGAGGTTTTCATTGATCTCGATCTCGTCTAAAGGAATTACTAAGGTTTCATCGGATAAACACTTCTTGAGATTTGAAACATGGAAGACGGGATGGATGTTACTGAGCTCATGGGGTAAACGAAGTTTATAGGCTACCGGACCGATTCTGGCGAGGATCTTGAAGGGTCCAATGTACCTAGGGTTAAGTTTCCCACGCTTTCCAAAGCGTATCGTACCTTTCCAGGGCGAGACCTTCAACAGGACACAGTCTCCAACCTGGAAATCCAGAGGTTTCCGGCGGTTATCAGCGTAACTCTTTTGGCGATCTCGTGAAGCTTTCAATCGTTCTCGGATTTGGATGATCTTCTCAGTGGTTTCGCGGACGATTTCAGGACCAGTGAGAGCACTGTCGGGGATTCGACTCTTGGCTAGTTGTGTGTCCCCCAACTTGGCCCAGCACAGAGGGGATCTGCACTTCTAACCGTAGAGGGCCTCAAATGGAGCAGCCTTGATGCTGGTGTGGTAACTGTTGTTGTACGAGAACTTGATCAAAGGTAGATGTGTGTCCCATGACTTTTCAAAATCAATGACACATGCTCTAAGCATGTCCTCTAGGGTTTGGATAGTTCTCTCACTTTGTCCATCGGTCTGAGGATGATACGCTGTGCTCATGTCTAGTTTGGTACCAAGAGCCTTTTGGAGTGACTGCCAAAATCTAGAGGTAAACCTACTATCTCGATCAGAGATAATGGACGTAGGTACACCGTGTAGTCGGACTACCTCTTGGATATAAATTCTTGCGAGTCTTTCCATCTTGAATGATTCTTTGTTCGGAATGAAGTGAGCGGACTTTGTCAGACGATCGACAATTACCCAAATGGTATCGTACCCACTCGGAAACTTGGGTAACTTGGTGATAAAATCCATGGTAATCATTTCCCATTTCCATTCAGGTATCTCAGGCTGCTGGAGCAGACCCGAGGGTTTCTGATATTCAACTTTCACCTTGGCGCAAGTCAAGCACTTGCCCACGAATATAGCTATCTCAGCTTTCATGTTTGGCCACCAGTATTGTTTCTTGAGATCTAGGTACATCTTGTCCAAACACGGGTGAACAGAGTATCTGGTCTTGTGTGCTTCCTCCATAACAATCTCCCTGAATCCTCCGGACTTTGGAATCCAGATCCGATCCATGAAGCAGTAGACTCCGTCGCCCCTGATCTCAAGTTTCTTTTCCATTCCTCTTAAGGCTTCGATCGACACATTCTCAGGTTTCAGGGCTTCTAACTAGGCTTCTCGGATTTGCATGGGTAAGTTGGAATGGATGGTCATCGTCTGGCTCTTCACTTTGCGGACCGAAGCTTCCTTTCGGCTAAGGGAATCTGCTACCACATTGGCCTTACCGGGATGGTAACGGATTTCACACTCATAGTCACTTAGTAGTTCTACCCATCGTCGTTGTCTCATGTTCAAGTCTTTCTGATCAAAGATGTGCTCTTGTGGTCAGTGAAGATCGTGCACTTGGTTCCGTAGAGGTAATGGCTCCAAATCTTCAATGCGAAGACTACGGCTCCTAGTTCCAAGTCATGCGTGGTATAGTTGGCCTCGTGTGCTTTCAGTTGTCTAGAGGCATAAGCAATTACTTTTCCTCTTTGCATAAGCACACAGCCTAAGCCTTGATTGGACGCATCGCAGAAGACAATGAAGTCCTCTGTCCCTTCGGGTAGGGACAGAACAGGCGCGCTGCACAAGGCTTTCTTCAAATTCTGGAACGCGGTTTCTTGCTTATCACTCCAACAAAAGGGTACACCTTTCTGTGTTAGAGTGGTTAATGGTTTGGCGATTCTGGAAAAGTTCTGGATAAATCGCTGATAATAGCCGGCGAGACCCAAGAATTGTCGAATTTCTGTGGGTGTCTTCGTTGCCAACCAATTCTCTATTGCTTTAATCTTGGAAGGATCTACATGAATACCCTCCTCGCTTACCACGTGACCGAGGAAAGTTACCTTCCGAATCCAGAACTCACACTTGGAAAATTTTGCGTACAACTTCTCGGGTCTAAGGGTTTCCAACACTAGCCTCAAGTACTGTTTGTGATCTTCTTTGCTTCTGGAGTAGACAAGTATGCATCAATGAATACAATGACGAACTTGTCCAGATAGGGACGACACACCCGGTTCATCAGGTCCATGAACACTGCTGGTGCGTTAGTTAGACCGAAGGGCATCACTACGAACTCGTAGTGTCCATATCGAGTTCTAAAAGCTGTTTTGGACACATCACTCTCATGAACTCGTAGCTGATGGTACCCTGACCGAAGGTCTATCTTGGAGAAGTAACTGGCTCCCGAGAGTTGATCGAAGAGGTCATCTATTCGCGGAAGAGGATATCGGTTTTTGACGGTCAACTTGTTCAGCTCGCGATAATCAATACACATCCGAAAGGATCCATCTTTCTTCTTGACAAACAATACCGGAGCTCCCCAAGGTGAGGAACTCGGTCTAATGAACCCTTTACTGAGCAACTCATTGAGTTGGCTGGATAACTCCTGCATTTCTGCTGGAGCTAAGCGATACGGAGACTTCGCTACGGGAGTAGCTCCAGGAACTAGGTCAATACGGAACTCAACCTGATGCTCGGGAGGAATTCCTGGAAGCTCTTCGGGAAACACATCAGGAAAGTTACAGACTTTGGGGATGCTCGCGAGGTCTTTAACTTCCTGTTTCTCGTTGATTACATGGGCCAAGAATGCAATGCACTCCTTTCGTAGGAGCTTTTGAGCTTTGATGCAGGAGATGATACGAAGATTGGAACTGAGTTTATCACCATAGATTATGAGAGTTTGATCCAAAGGAAGGTTGAGATGGATGGCTTTTTCGAAGCAGAAGATATCAGCATGATTGGGACTCAACCAATCCATGCCAATGATGACATCAAAGCTCTTTATGGAAACCGGCATGAGATCGATAGGAAATGAATGGTCGTTTAGGGTAAGGGTACAACCTACGAATATCTCGTTAGCGCTTTCTTTCTCACCATTAGCCATCTCGATGGTAAACGTTTCGGTTAAAGGTTGGGGATTATGTTTTAGGTTATGTTTGAACGAATGACTAACAAAGCTTCTTTCAGCACCCGAATCGAAAAGAATACTAGCATATGAGTTGTCGAGAAGGAACGTACCCGAGACAACAGTGGGATCGGCGACCCCTTCCTCCCGTCCTATGGCTAGGACTCTCCCGGTGTTATCAGTTGTAGACTTCTTGGGGCAGTCCCTTTTAAAGTGCCCAACCTCTCCACAGTGATAGCAGGCTTGACCAACGCCTGCTCCAAATGATTGATTGGCCGATTGGGCCAGAGCTTTACAGAATTGGACCGTGTGCCCCTTCTTACCACAATTGGTACATGATAATTCTCGGCAGGGGCCGGAGTTGTGATGGTATTTGCACTTGTCACAGAGGGGAAGATTACCAGCATACCGGCCGGTAGGAGTTGGACCTGTGGATCCCACAACAGAAACAACAGCAACGGGGGTAGTAGCAGCATGGACTGCTGCTGTTTGCTGTCTTTTGGAGGACCCTTGGGAAGATTGACCCTTCTTCTTCTTCTAGAATTTTCTTTTCTCACCACTACTCTTGGTCGGCTCAGGAGTGGTAGTGGTTTCTTCGACATCATCACCGTGATCAATTAGGGTTTGGGCTAAAGTCTTGGCACTATCATAGGTATCCGTACGAGCAGCTAAGACATGACCCTTTGTTGGTTGAGTTAACCCCCAAATGAACCTCTCGATCTTTTTACTTTCAGGAGTGACTAGTCCCGGGCAGAGAAGTGTGAGATCATCGAATCGGGAAGTGTATGCAGCAATGTCGGAACCTTTCATCTTCAGGTTCCAGAGTTTGTGCTCTAGTTTCTGCATTTCACCACGGGGGAAGTATTCGGTTATCAAGAGTTCTTTCATGGCTTCCCAGACCATGCCGTTGGCTACGGGTAGGGTCAGAGATTTGACTCGGCCATTCCACCAAGTCAAGGCTTTGTTGAGAAAGGTACAGGCTGCGAATTTGACCTTATCAGATTCGCACAGGCACTGATTTCGAAAATGGATTCGATTTTCTCGAACCATCGGGATAAGGAAATGACACCTCCAGTGCCATCGAAGGATGTTGGCTTCGCATTCATGAAGTCCTTATAGGAACCCTCCTTTCGGTGTCCCTGATTGCTTTCTTGGTCCTGAGTTTGAGTACCACCTCCTGAACCACCAGAACCACGGGTGTTTAATTGAGACATACCAGCTGCCACCGCGGCGGTAACAGCTGCCTGAAATACTACGGGGTCAATTTCAGGAGGAGGTGGTGGCGGAGGGTTGTTGGTCTTGGAGCTGGATCTCTTTCTGGGAGGCTTCTTGATCTAATAAGATCAAGAAAGAGAGGATGATAAGTCCTCTGAATCGAATCGAGTGATATGCCAGATATATATTTTGAATAAGCGATAAAGCAGGAAAGAGTTATTAAAGCAGGTAAACTATCGCTAATGGAATGATCAAGGATCTATACGTGAACGAGGATTTCTACGAAGGATTGGCTCGAGAAATACTCCCATAGTATTTCATGATTTGTTACGACACTGGCTCAATGTTTGTGGTATTAGGGTAAGCTTTAGGCATGCCGCATACCACAGTCACTCCCAAGCACATGTTGGCCGTGCCTCGAATGAATATAGTTGGCCAGGCTATATTGATCCTAGACACGACTACATAACTGCCCAGGTTTAACCGTAGTACACAACACCCATTTAGTTATATTTTGTTCTACTTGTAGTTACGGATCTCAACGGTTCGGTATACTTGTATACTTTTGAAAATACTTATAGTTTGAAGATACTTTTATTTCAGAGCTCTTAGGCCCTTTAGTGTTTATAGTTTTATAACATGTAAGGTTTGGTATACTTTATTCACTATAAACAAGGGCTCTGATACCAATCTGTCACACCCCGAAAACCGAAGGCGGAAACATTTACGGGGTTGACTCCATGTTGAGTATCAAATCCAATGCACATAGTAAGTAAAGTAGAACAACCATTACATTACATATAGAAAAGCTTACATTTGTTTCAAAAGTAAGTTGTACAATTGTGATACATAGTATATATAAACAAAACGAGACAAGTCTTCTGCGTACTCCGACCTGGAACAAAATTATCTGGTTTGTTATACAGTTCTGGTTACGTACCAATGTATCCCCAGGAAGGTCCCATACTTTCCTGATTGTGTTTCTACCAATTGTAACAGATGTAAAGTTATCCGTTTTGTTACACTTTTCTAGTTATGTAAACGCTTCCCAGGAAAGCCCCATACTTTCCTGAATGTTGGTTATCAATGTAAAAGATGTATTCTGAAACCTGGTTATCTTGTAAAATGTATTAAGTTATTCATTATTACTATGAAGTAAATCACTGTTATCCTAATTGCGAGTTCCATAACCATACGATAGACTAGATATGGCAATAAGTAGTTCACATCACCTTATCACTTTCGTCACCCTTGAACCATTTCGGTTCGGCTATAGCTAGCAATCAGGTGTGGGGTAGTCAGCCCCGTATAGATCTATACACTCAAGTCATGCTCTCTAAACCCAGAGATTCTGGTTACGGGTGTAGTCCTCCACTCGCGTATCTCTGTGGAGTGTTCACCGAGGACGTGTCTCCAATCATATAGGACTAACAAATTTACTAGTAATAATATGCTAATCCTCCACTCGCGTATCTCTGTGGAGTGTTACCGAGGACAAAACAGTATACAAGTTCTATGCTCAAAGGTTCAATGTCATGCTTTTAACTGATAAAATGTGGAAAATAATTTGTGAAATATATGTAAAACATCACAGTTTAAATTCCATTTCACAAACATATGCTTACTTGATCTGCATGTTCAAACAGTTATCAGTTGTATCAATTAGTGTTAAAAGCATATAATATGTGAAACACACACACGAAAACAAGTTTTAAGTACAAGTAAGCCCTTATACTTTGCTTGTGTTTCCCCCCCCCCCCCCCCTAAAAACAGTGAAAAACAGTGAAAAAGGGTAGGGGTATGAACTCACCGCTCAATGTAGAGATCGAGTGTCAACGGATGCCCTGAACCCCTATGGCCCCTATTTTTCATGTGATGACACATAAATGAGTTAGAACTAAGGTTTTCCATGACTAAACATGATAGAAAAACATCCTTAGGGCTTGGAATTACTAGAATAAGTGTCCTATGATCCAAACTTAATGATTTATGTAAGTTTAGGGGCCAAAAATGGGTATTAGAGTGGGTGTATGGTCTTGAAAATGAGTGTGCGGCTAGGGAGTGCGGCCAGGAGTGTGTATGAGGCAGCACACAAGAGTGTGCGGCAGTACAGAGGGTGTGTGCGGCCGTACACTCCTCATTTGAGTCCATATGTTGATTTTTGAAGTGTATGCTCTTCATACTTGGGAGTTTTGAATGTGTGCTGCCCCCATATGAAGGTGTGCGGCCGTACACCTTCATGGGATGATGAATATGATGAACATAATGAGTTTTAAGCTTGGGATTCAAGTGTTTACCACTATACTTAATTTGAAGATGAAGTAGATCACGATTATGAAGCCTTCCAAGTGTTCTTGATTGATGATTAAGAGACAGAAAGTAGAGAGAGGGAAGAGAACATCTAAATGATTGAATGAAGAGGTATCCATCCATAAATTGAATTGGGTGTGAGGCTGAGGGTGTTTGCGGTTGGGTGTGTGGCCGTACACACAGGTGTGTGGCCGCACACACCTTATTTGGTGAGTTTTGGCCCGATTTTGTGATACTAAACACTCTCCAACCCTTCCTAAGACTCATATCTAAATTATATTAAGTCTAAAGCACGCATATGGAATTTACAAGATTTAATAAAAGACAATGAAATCAAGTTTTAGTGCTGAAACACAGATCAATTTCATGGGTTAGAAGTTTCGGGTTGTCACAGTTTGTTTCGACATGTGTCACCCTTGAGGCTAGGATCGTGTAGTTGCTCGATTTTGGAAGATTTAAAGTGGGTCATCCATTCCTAACTTTGAGGGGGAGAATGTAGGGGTGCAAAGTTATTCATGTTAGACTTTGTAACGTGTTCACTTTTGTGAAACCCACTTGCATTTGGTGTATTAGCCTTATGACTCATGAGATAGAGAGTGAGAGAGAGACATCTAAACACCTCTATATAAGGTGGGTTTCGTCCCTTTGTAAAGGTGTGCTTTAGAGATGTAAAAGTTGAGTGTATGAGTGTGTGTTATTTTTGTAGAAGTAGATCTATGTCCCTTTTTTGTAACACAATGCATATTCAATACATCTCTTAAACACCGAAATCACCGTGTTCATTGTGCAATCTTTAATTCTGCATGCCAAACCATGTTCTTAAGTCACTACAATTAACAGAATAAAATAACAACTTCCTTAGCAACTTCCTTCGTCATCTCAGAAATTACCTGTTTGACCAGTGTAGTCAGGGACAAGTATGCTTTGAATGATCAACAAAATAACATCCTTATTCAAGAAAATAACATCCTTAATAAAGAGAGTACAATGCTAAGGTTGTAACATAATTGACCTGTTTGACCAGTGTAGTCAGGGACATGTATGCTTTGAATGATTTTTCATGTGACTTAGAAAGCAAATGAAGCTCAGACGAAAATCATATTGAAGAAAATAAAATTTGTGTGATGGATCTTGTTGGGTAACAAATACCGTAGGTTTCGAATATTCTGAATAGAGCACGTTCTCTTTCCTTGAAGGTTTTATAATCAACTTTCGATTATAAATAGGGGGAGAAATTTATATGGAAATTTGAACTTGAATTTGTCATATTATGTAGATTTGAAGACCTAAGTCACCTTGAATTTTTGTAGCTTACGAAATGATGCAATTGGAAGTTCGGAAGTGATTTATTTTTTAAATGGGTTGGTTTTATTGAAGATTTTCGGGGTGTGTTTTTATGCTCAACTTTTGGTGATCAATTTGGAGTTTGAGAAGCTCATGATCATTCGTTGATGCTCAGTTTGGGTTACAAAATAAATGGTCGATGATTTTGGAAGAAATGTGTTGATGTACGAAGATTTGGAATCGAGTTGCTTGGGTTAACAATCTAATGGTTCGCTATTGGAGAATTAGTCGATTGGGTTGATGTACGGAAGGTTCCAGAATGATTATTGATTTGGGATCGATGGTCGATATATGGGTTTAAGGAAATCGATTTTGGAGTCGGATTGTTTGGAATTGATAATAGTCGATGTTTTTGGAGACGGTAGTTTGGACTGGAGAACGAAGGAGTGATATTGGAGAACGAAAGTTAATCAAAGATTAATCGAAGGCCCTGTTGATTGAAATCAATAATCGATGACTTGATTTTGGAATCCTTTTGGTAATGTTGATGATGCAAAGTCATTGATTTTCAATTTTGAATGATTGAAGAGTTGGTAATGGAGTTTTTTTTGGGGTCAATGTAACAAAACGTGAAGTTACAAATCTTGGGTAGTCATCTGGGTTTTATTTGAATGAATGACAAACGAAGAAAGAAGGCTATATTAACGAAATGTCGATTCAGTGGATAAATGCGAATGATTCAGACGAGATTCAGAGGCTTCGAATGTCATCGTTTTCGTTAAAAATGGACAGAAAATTTTCGTTAATTTGGTGCTTTGATTGAATCTAACGAAGGGGAGAGAGAAAATTTTTGTGCTGTGAATGCGTACGAAGGGTGTTACAGATTTCTAACGAAGGGAAGTTAGATAACGGGCAAATAAAATTTCGTATGAAGGATGCTCAAAAGTTTCGTTCAAATGTGCCCTGTGAAATCTTCTTTATCAGATGAATTGGAAAGAAGAAACTCAGATTTTTCGAAAATGAACCCCAAACTTACGAAAGTTTGTGATCTTTTACAAAACTCTTCGTATGATTTGGTACAACTTCGTTAGTTTTGTAAAGAAATAGGATAAATTTCAAAAACAACCCCTAACCTTTCGAATGTTTAGCAAGTTTGACAATTTGGGTTATTCTTCGAATGTTCCCAAGACAAAAGGCATAACTCTCGAAATCAGCCCCTGAAGTTTCAAAAATTTGGCGGTTCATACAAAAATTCGGAAAAGGACTGTTTTTGCTGAGAATTTGAAGAAAATGCATTTCAGGCCCCTGTAATTTAAGCAAATTGACAGTTTCTACCCAATTTCTGAAAAGGGGGATAATTTTGCATTTTTGGCTGTTTTGGGCACACCGGGTCACTTCAAAATATTGAAATTGACAATTTCTAACCATTTTTGAGAAATTTTGTCAAAGGCGGTCCGTGAACGATGCTAAAATTTGAAGATTTTTTGGATTTTGCGGATTGAAGCACAAATTTTATGCCACATGTCAAGGGGGAGTTTTGACACGAAAAATTCTGAATAGAGCACGTTCTCTTTCCTTGAAGGTTTTATAATCAACTTTCGATTATAAAAAGGGGGAGAAATTTATATGGAAATTTGAACTTGAATTTTTCATATTATGCAGATTTGAAGACCCAAGTCACCTTGAATTTTTGAAGCTTACGAAATGATGCAATTGGAAGTTCGAAAGTGATTTATTTTTGAAATGGGTTTGGTTTTATTGAAGATTTACGGGGTGTGTTTTTATGCTCAACTTTTGGTGATAAATTTGGAGTTTGAGAAGCTCGTGATCATTCGTTGATGCTCGGTTTGTATGGTTTCTCATCCTAGAGCCCAAATTGAAGAATCGTGGAAGAATCGAAGATTAAAGTTTGTTTCGACATGTGTCACCCTTGAGGCTCGGATCGTGTAGTTGCTCAATTTTGGCAGATTTATAGTGGGTCATCCATTCCTAACTTTGAGGGGGAGAATGTTGGGGTGCAAAGTTATTCATGTTAGACTTTGTAACGTGTTGACTTTTGTAAAACCCACTTGCATGTGGTGTATTAGCCTTATGATTCATGAGATAGAGAGTGAGAGAGAGACATGTAAACACCTCTATATAAGGTGGGTTTAGTCCACTTGTAGAGGTGTGCTTTAGAGATGAAAAAGTTGAGTGTTTGAGTGTGTGTTATTTATGTAGATGTAGATCTATGTCCCTTGTTTGTAACACAATACATATTCAATACATCTCTTAAACACCGAAATCACCGTGTTCATTGTGCAATCTTTAATTCCGCATGCCAAACCATGTTCTTAAGTCACTACAATTAACATAATAAAATAAGAACTTCCTTAGCAACTTCCTTCGTCATCTCAGAAATTACCTGTTTGACCAGTGTAGTCCGGGACAAGTATGCTTTGAATGATCAACAAAATAACATCCTTATTCAAGAAAATAACATCCTTAATAAAGAGAGTACAATGCTAAGGTTGTAACAGAAATTACCTGTTTGACCAGTCTAGTCAGGGACACGTATGCTTTGAATGATTTTTCATGTGACTTAGAAAGCAAATGAAACTCACACGAAAATCATATTCAAGAAAATAAAATTTGTGTGTTGGATCTTGTTGGGTAACAAATACCGTGGGTTTTGAATATTCTGAATAGAGCACGTTATGTTTCCTTGAAGGTTTTATAATCAACTTTTGATTACAAATAGGGGGACAAATTTATATGGAAATTTGAACTTGAATTTTTCATATTATGCAGATTTGAAGACCGAAGTTACCTTGAATTTTTGAAGCTTACGAAATGATGCAATTGGAAGTTCGGAAGTGATTTATTTTTGAAATGGGTTTGGTTTTATTGAAGATTTTCGGGGTGTGTTTTATGCTCAACTTTTGGTGATCAATTTGGAGTTTGAGAAGCTCGTGGTCATTCGTTGATTCTCGGTTTGGGTTACAAAGTAAATTGTCAATGATTTTGGAAGAGCTGTGTTGATGTACGAAGATTTGGAATTGAGGTGCTTGGGTTAACAATCTAACGGTTCGCTATTGGAGAATTAGTCGATTGGGCTGATGTACGAAGGGTTCCTGATTGATTATTGCTTTAGGATCGATGGACGATCGATAGGTTTAAGGAAATCAATTTTTGAGTCGGATTGTTTGGAAATGAGAATTGTCGATGTTTTTGGAGACGATAGTTTGGACTGGAGAACGGAGTGATATTGAGGAACGAAGGTTAATCAAAGATTTGAAATCGATGGCCTTGTTGATTGAAATCAATAATCGGTGACTTGATTTTGGAATCGTTTTCGTAATGTTTATGATGCGAAGTCATTGATTTTTGATTTTGAATGATTGAAGAGTGGGTAATGGAGGTTTTTTTTCGGTCAATGTAACAAAACGTGAAGTTACAAATCTTGGGTGGTGATCTGGGTTTTATTTGGATGAATGACAAACGAAGAATGAAGGCTATATTAACGAAATGTCGATTCAGTGGATAAATGCGAATGATTCAGACGAGATTCAGAGGCTTCGAATGCCATCGTTTTCGTTAAACATGGACTGAAAATTTTCGTTAAATTGGTGCTTTGATTGAATCTAACGAAGGGGAGAGAGAAAATTTTGGTGCTGTGAATTCGTACAAAGGGTGTTACAGATTTCTAACGAAGGGAAGTGAGAAAACGGGCAAATGAAATTTTGTATGAAGTATGCTCAGAAGTTTCGTTCAAATGTGCCCTGTGAAATCTTCATTATCAGATGAATTGGAAAGAAGAAACTCAGATTTTTTGAAAATGACCCCTGAACTTACGAAAGTTTGCGATCTTTTACAAAACTCTTCGTATGATTTGGTACAACTTCGTTAGTTTTGTAAAGAAAAAGGATAAATTTCAAAAACAGCCCCTAACCTTTTGAATGTTTAGCAAGTTTGACAAATTCGGTTATTCTTCGAATGTTTCGAAGACAAAAGGCATAACTCTCGAAATCTGCCCTTGAAGTTTTGAATGTTTGGCGGTTCAGACCAAAATTCGAAAAAGGACTGTTTTTGCTGAGAATATGCATTTCAGGCCCCTGTAATTTAAGCAAATTGACAGTTTCTACCTTGCTTCGGAAAAGGGGGAGAGTTTTTCGTTTTTGGCTGTTTTGGGCACACTGGTTCACTGCAGAATTTTGAAATTGACAATTTCTACCCATTTTTGAGAAATTTTGTCAAAGGCGGTCCGTGAACGAAGCTAAAAATTGAAGATTTATTGGATTTTCCGGATTGAAACACAAATTTTATGCCACATGTTAAGGGGGAGTTTTGACACAAAAAATTCTAAATAGAGCACGTTCTCTTTCCTTGAAGGTTTTATAATCAACTTTCGATTATAAAAAGGGGGAGAAATTTATATGGAAATTTGAACTTGAATTTTTCATATTATGCAGATTTGAAGACCAAGTCACCTTGAATTTTTGAAGCTTACGAAATGATCCAATTGGAAGTTCGGAAGTAATTTATTTTCGAAATGGGTTTTGGTTTTATTGGAGATTTTTTCGGGATGTGTTTTTATGCGCAACTTTTGGTGATCAATTTGGAGTTTGAGAAGCTTCTGATCATTCGTTGATGCTCGGTTTGTATGGTTTCACAGCTTAGAGCCCAAATTAAAGAATCGTGGAAGAATCAAAGATTAAAGTTTGTTTCGACATGTGTCACCCTTGAGGCTCGGATCGTGTAGTTGCTCCATTTTGGAAGATTTAAAGTGGGTCATCCATTCCAAACTTTGAGGGGGAGAAAGTTGGGGTGCGATGTTATTCATGTTAGACTTTGTAACGTGTTGACTTTTGTAAAACCCACTTGCATGTGGTGTATTAGCCTTATGATTCATGAGATAGAGAGTGAGAGAGAGACATGTAAACACCTCTATATAAGGTGGGTTTAGTCCACTTGTAGAGGTGTGCTTTAGAGATGAAAAAGTTGAGTGTTTGAGTGTGTGTTATTTATGTAGATGTAGATCTATGTCCCTTGTTTGTAACACAATACATATTCAATGCATCTCTTAAACACCGAAATCACCGTGTTCATTGTGCAATCTTTAATTCCGCATGCCAAACCATGTTCTTAAGTCACTACAATTAACAGAATAAAATAAGAACTTCCTTAGCAACTTCCTTCGTCATCTTAGAAATTACCTGTTTGACCAGTGTAGTCAGGGACAAGTATGCTTTGAATGATCAACAAAATAACATCCTTATTCAAGAAAATAACATCCTTAATAAAGAGAGTACAATGCTAAGGTTGTAACAGAAATGACCTGTTTGACCAGTGTAGTCAGGGACATGTATGCTTTGAATGATTTTTCATGTGACTTAGAAAGCAAATGAAACTCACACGAAAATCATATTGAAGAAAAAAAAATTTGTGTGATGGATCTCGTTGGGTAACAAATACCGTGGGTTTCGAATATTCTGAATAGAGCACGTTCTCTTTCCTTGAAGGTTTTATAATCAACTTTTCATTTTAAATAGGGGGAGAAATTTATATGGAAATTTGAACTTGAATTTGTCATATTATGCAGATTTGAAGACCTAAGTCACCTTGAATTTTTGAAGCTTACGAAATGATGCAATTGGAAGTTCGGAAGTGATTTATTTTTGAAATAGGTTGGTTTTATTGTAGATTTTCGAGGGGTGTTTTTATGCTCAACTTTTGGTGATCAATTTGGAGTTTGAGAAGCTCGTGATCATTCATTGATGCTCGGTTCGGGTTTTAAACTAAATGGTCGATGATTTTGGAAGAAATGTGTTGATGTACGAAGATTTGGAATCGAGTTGGTCGGGTTAACAATCTAATGGTTCGCTATTGGATAATTAGTCGATTGGGTTGATGTACGAAAGGTTCCTGAATGATTATTGATTTGGGATCGATGGTCGATAGATGGGTTTAAGGAAATTGATTTTGGAGTCGGATTGTTTGTAATTGATAATAGTCGATGTTTTTGGAGATGATAGTTTGGACTGGAGAACGAAGGAGTGATATTGGAGAACGAAGGTTAATCAAAGATTTGAAATCGAAGGACCTGTTGATTGAAATCAATAATCGGTGACTTGATTTTCGAATCGTTTTGGTAATGTTGATGATGCGAAGTCATTGATTTTCGATTTTGAAAGATTGAAGAATTGGTAATGGAGTTTTTTTTTGGAGTCAATGTAACAAAACGTGATGTTACAAATATTGGGTAGTCATCTGGGTTTTGTTTGGATGAACGATAAATAAAGAATGAAGGCTATATTAACGAAATGTCGATTCAGTGGATAAATGCGAATGATTCAGACGAGATTCAGAAGCTTCGAATGCCATCATTTTCGTTAAAAATGGACTGAAAAATTTCGTTAATTTGGTGCTTTGATTGAATCTAACGAAGGGGAGAGAGAAAATTTTGGTGCTGTGAATTCGTACAAAGGATGTTACAAATTTCTAACGAAGGGAAGTGAGAAAATGGGCAAATGAAATTTCGTACGAAGGATGCTCAAAAGTTTCGTTCACATGTGCCCTGTGAAATCTTCGTTATCAGATGAATTGGAAAGAAGAAAATCAGATTTTTCGAAAATGACCCCTGAACTTACGAAAGTTTGCGATCTTTTACAAAACTCTTCGTATGATTTGGTACAAATTCAATAGTTTTGTAAAGAAAAAGGATAAAATTTCGAAAGCAGCCCCTAACCTTTCGAATGTTTGGCATGTTTGACAATTCGGGTTATTCTTCGAATGTTCCGAAGACAAAAGGCATAACTTTCGAAATCAGCCCCTGAAGTTACGAAAATTTTATGGTTTATACCAATATTCGAAAAAGGACTGTTTTTGCTGAGAATTTGAAGAAAATGCATTTCAGGCCCCTGTAATTTAAGCAAATTGACAATTTCCACCCAGCTTCGGAAAAGGGGGAAAGTTTAGCATTTTTGGCTGTTTTGGGCGCACCGGGTCACTGTAGAATTTTTGAAATTGACAATTTCTACCCATTTTTGAGAAATTTTGTCAAAGGGAGTCCGTCAACGAAGCTAAAAATTGAAGATTTATTGGATTTTCGTGATTGAAGCACAAACTTTATGCCACATGTTAAGGGGGAGTTTTGACACGAAAAATTCTGAATAGAGCACATTCTCTTTCCTTGAAGATTTTATAATCAACTTTCGATTATAAAAAGGGGGAGAAATTTATATGGAAATTTGAACTTGAATTTTTCATATTATGCAGATTTGAAGACCCAAGTCACCTTGAATTTTTGAAGCTTACAAAATGATGCAATTGGAAGTTCGGAAGTGATTTATTTTCGAAATGGGTTTGGTTTTATAGAAGATTTTCGGGGTGTCTTCTTATGCGCAACTTTTGGTGATCAATTTGGAGTTTGAGAAGCTCGTGATCATTCGTTGATGCTCGGTTTGTATGGTTTCACATCCTAGAGCCCAAATTGAAGAATCATGGAAGAATCGAAGATTAAAGTTTGTTTCGACATGCGTCACCCTTGAGGCTCGGATCGTGTAGTTGCTCGATTTTGGAAGATTTAAAGTGGGTCAACCATTCCTAGCTTTTAGGGGGAGAATGTTGGGGTGCAAAGTTATTCATGTTAGACTTTGTAACATGTTGACCTTTGTAAAACCCGCTTGCATGTGGTGTATTAGCCTTATGACTCATGAGATAGAGAGATTGAGAGAGACATGTAAACACCTCTATATAAGGTGGGTTTAGTCCACTTGTAGAGGTGTGCTTTAGAGATGTAAAAGTTGAGTGTATGAGTGTGTTTTATTTATGTAGATGTAGATCTATGTTCCTTTTTTGTAACACAATACATATTTAATACATCTCTTGAACACCGAAATCACCGTGTTCATTGTGCAATCTTTAATTCCGCATGCCAAACCATGTTCTAAAGTCACTACAATTAACAGAATAAAATTACAACTTCCTTAGCAAATTCCTTCTTCATCTCATAAATTACGTGTTTGACCGGTGTAGTCAGGGACAAGTATGCTTTGAATGATCAACAAAATAACATCCTTATTCAAGAAAATAACATCCTTAATAAAGAGAGTATGATGCTAAGGTTGTAACAAAAATGACCTGTTTGACCAGTGTAGTCACAGACACGTATGCTTTGAATGATTTTTCATGTGACTTAGAAAGCAAATGAAACTCACACAAAAATCATATTCAAGAAAATAAAATTTGTGTGCTAGATCTTGTTGGGTAACAAATACTGTGGGTTTCGAATATGATGAATAGAGCATATGCTCTTTCCTTTAAGGTTTTCTAATCAACTTTCGATTATAAATAGGGGAGAAATTTATATGTAAAATTTGAACTTGAATTTGTAATATTATGCAGATTTGAAGACCGAAGTCACCTTGAATTTTTGAAGATTACAAAATGATGCAATTCGAAGTTCGGAAGTGATTTATTTTTGAAATGGGGTTTTTTTTTAAGATTATCGGGGTGTGTTTTTTTGCACAACTTTTGGTGATCAATTTGGAGTTTGAGAAGCTCGTGATCATTCATTGATGCTCGGTTTGGGTTACAAAGTAAATGGTCGATGATTTTGGAAGAACTGTGTTGATGTACGAAGATTTGGAATCTAGGTGCTTAGGTTAACAATCTAATGGTTCGCTATTGGAGAATTAGTCGATTGGGTTGCTGTACGAAGGGTTCCTGAATGATTATTGATTTGGGATCGATGGTCGATAGATGGGTTTAAGGAAATCGATTTTGGAGTCGGATTTTTTGGAATTGATGATAGTCAATGTTTTTGGAGATGATAGTTTGGACTGGAGAACGAAGGTTAATCAAAGATTTGAAATCGAAGGTCCTGTTGATTGAAATCAATAATCGATGACTTGATTTTGGAATCGTTTTCGTAATGTTGATGATGTGAAGTCTGAAGAGAATTGTTATCAAGATTAAGAAAGTAATTATGATTGAATGATTGAAAAGTAAGAACACAACGAGTAAATATTAATCAGATCTTATATTGATTAAAGACTGATTATAAAGCTTTTAAGCAGAAAGAATACTCGAGAGAAAAGTCCTTTCTACTTCTATCCTCAGTCCCTATTTATAGGAAACCTGAGTGTACAAAAAATATACTAAGTCTATTAGAATACGCTTCGCATAAAACTGTGACTTACTAAAATAACTAAAAATGTGAAACTAAAGAAACAAACATTTCGACTTTTAGAATTCATAACCTTACAATCTCTCATTTGTAAACAGTGGAAGCTATTCAGTCCATAAGCCTCTGAACAGTTGAGTGAATTCTCTTTCGCACTTCTCCATACCAAGAAATCACTTTCTTAAGATCCCTATTGTCTCCTTCATTATTCTTCTTGCAGTTGTTCATACGAACAATAAAGTTCGTATATTGCGAAGAAGTATATCTTTCAACCTCCAAGACCTTGAAGAAAAATTTATTGGCCTTCCCCTTCGTATCCCTTCCTGAAAATATTTCCCCAACAACATACATAGATAATGCTGACTGGGTCAAGGTATCTTCCCAAGGAACATTCACTTCTCTTCCCAAAGTAGTTGCAAGTTCTTCATCAGTTAATGCCAAACAATCGAAGTAATTATCGATAAAAGTCTTGACATGTGCAAACCTGATTCTAAACACTTCAGTTTCAGATCCTTTGAGCTTATTTTCTTCCATATGTTTCAAAATAAGAGCCACATGAATAAAATCATTGCAATTCATCAGAGGGAAGTCATCTATTGTGAAATCATACTGCTTGTTATCAGCTCGAATAACAAAATAATGAAAATTCTGAAGCATGTCTTCAAACATCGTATCCTTCTTGATCGTCAATACCTTTTTGATCTTCATTAAAGACCATACTTCATCTGGATTCTTTCCCAATACAACATGAAATCTGATTTTCATGTGTATGTAGTCATCAGTATTATCAAACTTCTCACTAATCTTGTACTGGGCTGTTATGAAAAGCATTTCATTTATTGGAAAATCCAACTGACATTTGTCCGAATTCGCAATAGCATAGCTTCTCTTTGGCTTTTTCTCAAATTCATACATCTCCCTTCCCACTAATTTCGACTCTATAGTTTCATAAGAGTATAACTTCACAGGATCTCCTTTATTCATTGTGGGAGTATCACTTGCCCTTTGCCTCATTATGCTTTGAACTTGCCTCATCCTTTCCAACTCAGCCTCTTCTTCAGCTTTCTTCTCCTCCTTCGACTTCATGTATCGTATCAACACTTTGTGAGTGGATGATACTTTGCAAAGCATCACATCTGGAATGCGAGCAACATGAGTAAAAATGTTTTCATCATCCTCCACCTCCTTCGGAAATTGATAAAATGAAAATTCCACAACCTCAACACCCTCTGGAACTTGAATTCCCTCTTTTTCATACACCTTTTCCAGAATAAGGCTCCAATACCTTGCACATGAAATACCTTTCTCAGGATTAGTGTTTTCCAAACTTTTTACGAACTCCTTCCACAACTAAGTTCCATAATCAACACTAATATCATAATATAAGCCCATCACCATCACGTAGACTTCCATACGCCCCCTGTCAAGACCTACTGTTCTTCCTGTCAAAAATCTGAGGAAAATTCCAAATAGAAAATTCCACATATATGGTAATCCAGACTTTTTGAAATCACTAATCTTCTCAAGTGTTGGCTGATGACCCATCTCATTGAACATAAAGATTATTTGGGAATTGAGAGGTTTGAAAAAAGGAGGGTTGTTGGGAATGTTCAAGAATTCGATGAACAGTTTCTTGGTGAGTTTAACCCTTTTGTTGTTCATCAGATTGAAGGTAATAACATCAGTGGCATAGTTGTATGAAGCTGATGATGCTGCCAATGACAACCAAGTCATCGGAATTGAGAAATAATTGAACATGGCACTAGACAGAGGAGATCTTTTCAAGGCAACTATTAACATCTTCAATCCTTCTGGGTATGATGAGACATTTGGATCAACCAGATAGTTGGTGCTTTGGATCTTCATGAGTGATTGTGAGAGAACTTCATCAGCGTTTGATTGAGTACCGGCCATTGTTAGGGTTTGAACAAGATGAAGTTGAAGAAGTTTGAAGAACTTTAGGATTGTGAGAGTTTTGTTCGCGTAACCGTATACAATTATCTTGAACCCCCTTTTATAGGTAACCCAAATCGATTTGAAATTAAAGAGGGATATATTTAATGTTATCTGATGTGGCACCTTGATAATCGGACCATGACAGTAAAAGGTAACCATGTTGTAAAAAGTAACTGTCACATCTCCTAAAAAACCGGACAGAATACCAACCATCTTGAGTACACAGCCTGTCAATTTTCCCGTTATAGAATTTGAACTGTTAAAACCCTTTGCATAGAGGCAAGGCTCTTTCACTTTTGGGATATAAAGTGAAGTCATATGCCAGATTTGCGAAATCATCTGCCTGAGTTGGTATTACTCAGAACCTCAAGGATTTCGTGAGTGTAGTGTTCCAAAGAAATAAGATGAGAAACAACAACAACAAAAAATTTGGAATTCTGTGATGTCAAAAATTCAAGTTGACACGAAGGTAGTTAAACCCCAGGTAAAGGTTGTTTCATTATTCATCAAGAGAGATGATCAACAGCTTGTGTATGTTTCCGTGAATTACAATGGAATACTTTTTGATAAGTATCAAAGGGCTTCTTTTGAAAGATACTTTTGGTTTGGTTTCAAATTTCATTACATATCAACCTTAACATAAGGTGAGAAATTGTAACTGAAATTACTTGTATGACCAGTGTAGTCAGTGACAAGTTGGCTTTTGAAAATATTTATCATGGCTAGGATTTGCGAATGAAATTCACACAGAAATCATATTCATAAATTTTTTTTTATACTGGATCATGTTGGGTAACAAACATCGAGGGGTTGCGAATGTTTGATCAAGACCACTCATGCGAATTCAATATGATTTGGAGTTTCGAAATTTTGGTACTGAAACGAAAATTTCGTTAATATCTGGAACAAAGTTCCCCGTCAATTCCTCAAAGTTTATGATGTTTGGGTTTCACTTTCATCACGGACTCATGATGTCAGATCATAAACACATAATTTTTGTATATCTAAGTCTCGATGGGTTTGATCAGAGACCTCTTGGACATACGTCTTTGTGTGTGATTTGTGTGAAGAATTTTGATATGAAAAAGATTGGTTATAAGATCGAATGTACCTCTGTTATTTGTGGACCAAACAGAAAACTCTTAACTCATATGAGAAGAGTAAGGTAGCTCTTTTGACTTATGCGAATACAAGCCTTTTTGGGATAAAATTTTCATGTGATAATTTCATTAAGGCTTTCTTTTCTCACACATAGAGTCATATGAGGCTTGAGTCAACATGCTGCAGCATGCTTCTTGGAACATCCTAACTAGTAAAAAAAAAGTTATACCTTCCCATAGAAACATATAAGCATGACCTCTTCGCATTAAGCCCTGGACTAAACTCAAAACACACTAAAAAAATATTTTTGTGATTTTTAAATTTTTCAAAAATAAAAACATAACAAAATAAAATCATTTTGGATTTTTGATTTTTCAATAACAAAAATGAATAAAAAGAAAATCTTTTTGGATTTTTCAAGTTTTTCAAAAATTTTAAAAAAAATACAAAATGAATCTTAAACCTAACCTTAGTTGTCATGTGTACAAATGCGAATAAATGTGAACGCGATGCCATGCGAATCCTCTAGATAAACAGTAACTTCTGAACGATTCTGACTCATAACTGCTGAATGGACTTTTCATTCTTGATATTTTGAAATTGAAATCGCATCAATCATCCCCAAACCTACCAAAATTCTAACAAATGATTTTTCATCAAGAGGTTTAGTAAAAATATCAGCAAGTTGTTCAATGGTTTTAACAAAATGAATTTCAATACTCCCATCTTCCACATGATCTTTGATAAAATAATATCTAAGAGCAATGTGTTTTGTCTTTGAATGTTGTACTGGATTATGACACATGAAAATTGCACTTTGTGAATCACAATACAAGGGAATCTTTTTCATGTTAATTGCATAGTCACGAAGTTCACTCTGAATCCAAATAATTTGCAAAGTGCAAGCAACAGCTGCAATGTATTCAGCCTCAGCAGTTGATATAGCAACACAAGTTTGCTTCTTCGATTGCCAACTTACCAACTTCGCATCCAATAGTTGACATCCACCACTTGTACTTTTCCTATCCAAAGTACATCCTCCTAGATCAGAATCTGAAAAAGCTTGAATGAAAAATCCCGATTTCGAAGGATACCAAAGTCCTAACGAAACTGTTCCCTTAAGATAGCGAAAAATATTTTTCACTGCAGCCAAATGAGGTTCTCTGGAATTAGCTTGATATCTAGCACAATTACATACCGAAAACATAATATCAGGTCTACTTGTAGTTAAGTACAATAAAGACCCTATCATGCTTCAATAATGTGTTAAGTCAACAGCAGGAGCATCTAACGAAGGAATTAGTCTTGTTCCTACTGCCATTGGTACTCTCAATTTCGTGCTGTTGGTCATTCCAAACTTTTCAAGCATGTTCTTCGTGTATTTTTCTTGATTGATTAAAATACCATCCATGTTCTATCTTATGTTCAATCCAAGAAAATTATTAATTTTTCCCATCATACTCATTTCAAATTGACTCTTCATTAGATTTTCAAATTCAATTGACAATGTTGGGTCAGTTGAGCCAAAAATAATATCATCAACATAAATTTGAACAAGCATAAGATGATTCCCAACTTTCTTGAGAAATAATGTGGGGTCAACTGATCCTTGTTTAAATTTAGATTGTTTCAAAAAATTTGTAAGTGTTGCGTACCAGGCTCTTGGTGCTTGTTTTAATCCATACACTGCCTTGTCTAGAATGTAGACATGATGAGGATGTTCATCATTTATAAATCCTGGTGGTTGTTCAACATAGACTGTTTCTTCAAGTTCTCCATTTAAGAATGCACATTTAACATCCATTTGAAAAACATCAAAGTCTTTGTGAGCTGCATAAGCTAAAAATATGCGAACTGCTTCGAGCCTTGCAACAGGAGCAAATGTTTCTTCATAGTCTATTCCTTCTTGTTGCGAATATCCTTTAACAACTAGTCTAGCTTTATTGCGAATAATATTGTCATCTTTGTCGGTTTTATTTTTAAAAATCCATTTTAGTATGACAATTGAAACATCAGAAGGTTTAGGAATTAATCTCCAAACCTTGTTTCGTTCAAATTCAGCCGGTTCAGATTGCATAGCAACAACCCAATCTGAGTGTTCCATAGCATCCTTTACTATCTTTGGCTCTATTTTCGAAATAAAGACATTAAACATACATAGTTCTTGGTTCGCATTCAGTACCTCATTTTTCGCACGAATTTGAGCTCTTGTCAACACACCATCTTGTGGATTGCCAATTACCTGTTCTTTGGGATGATTTCTTGTCCATTTCTCAAGTGGTGGAAAATCAGGATTAAATTCCAATGATGCATCTTCATACATATCTTCATTCTCAGATCCTGCAACAGAAAAATTATCATTTAGTTCATGAAACTCATCATTTTCATCATGATTAATTGTCTCAGTTTCATCATGCTCCCCCTCAACATGATGTTCATCTTGATGCTCCCCCTCAAAATGATGATCTTGTTGAATTTGCGAATGCTCCCCCTCAACTTGATGATTCAAATTTTCATTCTCCCCCTCGAAAGTTTGCTTTCTGTGTTCATTGTTAATTGTATGCTCCCCTCCATACGAACTTCATACACACTTTCGCAAGTTATTGAACTTGTAGTGATTGTTGAATCATCAGTATGTTTTGAGGATTCTGATGATTGATTATCAGGAGCATTGTTTTCCGCATTAATTGCCCTGTCAGGAATTCCAAAAATTAAGTCATAATCAAAATCATTTATTTCAGAATTATCAATTTGTGTATCTGAATTAACAAGAATTGATTTATTTTCAAATTTACTATCCGTTTGTTTAAGATAGTAATCATCAAAAGTTAAGTTGAAAGTTTCTTCAACTTTTCTTGTTCGCTTGTTTAGCACCCTGTATGCTACTGAATTTTGCGAATATCCTAAGAATATGCCTTCATCATCTTTAGCTTGGAACTTTGTCAAATTATCTTTGAGATTCATTAAGAAACACCTACAACCAAAAACATGAAAAAATTTGACATTAGGTTTTCGATTGTTGAGTATTTCATATAGAGTGATATTGAATCTACGATGAATGAATGATTGATTCTGAGTAGAGCACGCAGTTAAAACTGCTTCAGCCCAAGGATATTGAGGTAGATTCACATATGTTAACATGGTTCTGGCTGCTTCGCATAGAGATCGATTTCTTCTTTCAACAACACCATTTTGTTGTGGAGTATATGGTGATGAGAAATTATGCGAAATTCCTTTGCCTATGAGAAATGAATCAAGAGTTTGGTTTTTAAACTCAGAACCATTATCACTTTTAATTTTGCGAACATTCTTTTTAAGGCTAATCTCAATCATTTTGATAAAATCAATCATCGTCTGAGAAACTTCAGATTTTAACTTGAGAAAAAATACCCATGTGAATCAAGAAAAATCATCAACAATAACTAAAATGTACCGCTTTTTATTGATTGTAGCAACAGTCGACGATCCACGTAAGTCAATGTGAAGAAGTTCCAATGGTTCTACGATTTTTGAATCTATCACAATCGGATGACCTTTTCTATGTTGTTTTCCTTGTTCGCAAGCTGCACACAGAGAATCATTGTCAAATTTTAGTACAGGTAAACCTCGAACTAAATCTTCAATGACAAGTTTGTTAATATTGCGAAAGTTCAAATGTGACAATCATCTATGCCAAAGCCAACTAACATTATTAGATGCCTTTGATAGTAAACACACAGCAGGTTTGCCCATGATTGGTTTGATGTCCAGTGTAAACATATCACCATATCTTTTGGATTTGAGAAGTACTTCATTTGTCTTCGTATTTGAAATGATACTTCCTTCTTCATTAAACACAACCTGGTTTCCAGTACCCATAACAAGTTGCGAAACACTAATCAAGTTATGTTGAAGACCTTCAACATAAGCAACCCTGTTAACAATGAATTGTCCATTTGTTACTTTCCCATAGCCTTTCACTTGACATTTGTGATTATTTCTGAATTTGACTACTCCTACGTTTTCCAAGCTTCGATAATCTCGCAAGTTTTCCTTTCTTCCAATCATGTGACGAGAGCAACCACTATCAATATACCATTTCACATCATATTGCTCGTCACACATCACCTGCATTTATTGAAAAATTTTATGAACCCAAGACTTATTGGGTCCTCCATTAGTATTTTTGAACAAATGCTTTGAATTTAAAAACCATGTTTTCACTTTGTCTGTAACACTATCAATTATATCAACATCATCAGATCGAGATATTGAAATATAGTTGTTCAACATTTTTGGATTTTCATTGAGTTTCATCTCATCTTTCACAACATTCGCAACTTTGATAACTGGTTTCCATTTTTGTACTGGAACTTGTGAATTATAAGATGATGAACTACCAGTGGAAGAGTTATTTGCAAACTTATCAAATGCATTTTTTATTTGTTGCTCTGAAAACTTCCCATTTTGATATTGTCTTCCTTTCCCTTCAAGCCAACGATTGATCATACCTACATAAGATTTTCCTTTTGTATACGAAACTTTGGTCGGTTTTGAGACTGAAGGATTTGGAAAATTTGGTTGTTTAGCAGAAAACTTCATTTGTAACACCGTAAATTTCAAGACAAAATTTTCATTTTAAATAATCATTTTATTCTTAGAACACTTGTTTAAAATCTCATTCATAATCGAATTACAAAACATAGCTCCATTTTCACTTGCATAGAAAACCAGGATCCTCCAAAATATGACTCTTGCTCTGGTGTGTACAATCAAGCCGGTGCTGTACCGTGATACTGAAAGAAACCTGAAAACAACATAACACAAAACACTGTAAGCACGAAGCTTAGTGAGTTCCCCAAAATACCACACACATAACACATATAAGCCACTCGAGGCTATAACTCTATGGGTCCGTGCACCCAAACTCTGTGAACCCTCAGGTTCTAACTCTGTGAACCTTCCGGTTCTAACTCTAGGAACCCTTCGGTTCCAACTCTGCAAACATGCACAACATAAATCACATAGAAATAATGCAGTACAACACATAACATACATAGCATACAAATACTCTGTCACATAACTCTGGTTACCTACTCAAGGTAAAGTATAGTGAGAAGACTCACCTGGCAAGCAGAAAGCAGATATCTCCATACTCGGATCTCGAACTCGCCACCGCCTAACACGTAAGGCAAAACTCTCATGACTATAACTCTCGAGACTAGAATCAATCCTCTCAATGCACCCTCTTAAGGGTAAAAGACTATTTTACCCCTCTCTTGGCCCAAAGGCCACATCGCTGACCAAACCCTAAAAGTCAACGGTCAACCCTTGGTCAAAATCAAAGTCCTCAGTCAAAGTCAACCCCTGACTGACCCTACTCGCCGAGTTTCTATAATCAAAACTTCACTCAATCCGCGATCTAACTCGCCGAGTCACTCCGAGACTCGCCGAGTCCAACAACTCTGAGTCCACTCGCACACAACTCACCGAGTCATCCCTTGACTCACCGATTCTCGACTCAACCAGGGAATATCGGGACTCTTCGACAAGACTCGCCGAGTCCAAGAACAGACTCGCCGAGTCCAAGACTATCATCAACCTACTCGCCGAGTTGTTCATACAACTCGCCGAGTTCCAGGCCATCTTCATCCAACTCGTCGAGTACACCCATGTGACTCGCCGAGTACCACCGGTGTGAATCCATTCAGAAGCATTCCAGGCCATGCAATTGCTCCAAAACATAGATCTAGCCTCCTACCACTCATCCATCACGTAAAGTGGCAAACTTTACGTGAATCCAAAGAGATCTAGGCCATTTGCACATTGGGCTAGGGTTTGGGACATGAAAGCTTCACTAAACACTCCAACACAGGGACTTTCATGCTCTCGGATTCTTCTCCCTTCCAGATCTGAGGTAGCAACCTCAGATCTAACCTCTAGACTTCCCATTACATCCATAGACAAGTTCCCACAAACCCCAAAATGAAGAAACACATAATAACAGCCCAAGAACGAGATATTACCTCCAAGAGATGCCCCAACTGCAATGTAATTCGAATCCAAGCAAAGCCCCTTGCTCCAAGCCTTCAATCTCCCAAAATTCCTTCAACAATTACTTCTCCAAGCTCCAATCCACTCAACAATGGTGCTTCTCCGCGATTTAGGGTTTTCTGGGGCTCAAGGGGTGATAAGGAGACTGGGAGGAAAACATAATGTTCTTTATATAGGGCTCAACCCCGAGAATTAGGGTTTTCTCCAATAGCGCCTACTCGCCGAGTCCTCCTCACTGACTCGCCGAGTCGGCTACTTAGCACGCGACCCAGTCGCAACTCTGCTCGCCGAGTCACTCTTTCACAACTTACTCTTTTAGCCCTTCGACTCTACTCTTGATATTTCGGGATGTTACAATTCTCCCCCACTTAAATTTGGCTTCGTCCTCGAAGCCTATGGCAACTCAATTCCAAAATACTCCCACGACGCGCCACCTGGCCCTAACTGGACCAGGTTCCTCAAAGCATAACCATCGAACTCAAACTCACTTCCTCTTTCCTTGCGGTGTCCTGACCACCGTCTCAAACCGGGCACCGGCTGTACCCTCTGATAATCACACTCAACAATCGAGAATTACCCGAGATGCATCACTGCTCCAAATCTCAACAATCGCTTCACCCATAAGGGCTAGAAAGCCATGAACCATCGGATCCCCGATCCGAATCCCACTTTATCCATTCTGTGCTGACAGAAAGACCCACTCTTCAATCTCAGAGCAACTCCCACGAGTTCTCCTCTTGTATTCATATACGCATGCTGAACTTGCCCAGTACCCTCGGGTTGGGAAAAACCCGATGCACTGATGATATCCTCCAACATCTCCCCAGGATGAACCACTAGTACATATCCAATACCCTGATCAGAATCAAGCAGGGAGTCCCCGACTCCCTCCCTGCATTCATCCTGAGACTCTTAGCCCTACTCCCGCTGAACCCCTTCCGCGTCCTCAGCAGACATCCCAACATGATGTCATTCCATACCACTGTCACAGACACAATGTTCAACCACCATACTCCAAATCATCCACTCTCACTACTACTTTCACTTCCGTGAACCAACACTCCCCCCGGGGGGGTTACATACCTTTCTCTTCCCTTGCCCAGGGAAACCACTAGCCAACCTTGCCACTACTCCATGTATCACACATGCTCTGGATCTGCTCGCAAGGGCCCTCGGGTCCATGCGCTACCTCTCCCCAACAAATGAGGGTTTGACACCTCCTCCCATACAACAGCTCAAAGGGTGGCATACAAATGCACTAATGATGGTTGTTGATATAGGATAACTCAACCAAAGATAAATACGTGCCGCAACTCCCTCCAAGATCTAATACACATGCCCGAAGCATGTCTTCGAGCGTCTGAATCGCTCGTTCGCTCAGAAGTGTCCTCAGACATCATCATGATCCAAATAACCCACTAACTTCCTCCCCGTGACCACTATCCCGGCCCAGGGACGCGCAAGTCACAAAATTCTCTTTTCCTCATGCGAGAAAATACAATCCAACCGAGGATCGCCTCAACTCTGATCTCTAGTTTCTGCTACGCATATCCCTTGCGCATCTCACCGCATCTCCTGACAGAGACGGTGACCCCAGTCTCGCCCCCAGTTCAACACCCAGGCTCCAGAACTCAATACTAGGGATACTCAAGCCCAAAACTTTTCCACATCATACACTGATCGGAGATCATTCCATCATCACATTCTCTTGCCATCTAGTGAGTACTACAGCTCCCCACAGTATCACAACATCCTCTGACTAGTGAGTACTACGGCTCCCCACAGTATCACAACACTCTCTGACTAGTGAGTACTACGGCTCCCCGCGGTATCACAACACACTCTGACTAGTGAGTACTACGGCTCCCCGCAGTATCACAACACACTCTGACTAGTGAGTACTACGGCTCCCCGCAGTATCACAACACCCTCTGACTCCACTAGCTCATGCTCTGCAGACTATCACAGGCAGCTACCCATACTCGACTTGAATACACATTCTAGACTCTGGAAGCAATCAACATATCAAAATGCCCACCCTTGCGAAGTTCCATTCTCTTAATAATCTCCCTGGATGCCCATACTCGAAGGGCTCCCACTAGATCCGTAGATACCTGATACACCACAAATCGATTCAACTCAAGATTTACGAGTAACTCCGAAATAAAGGTATCATACCCGGATACCTTGGAATATCCCAACAGAACATCACAAGATCCTGCCACAACCACTGATTCCCTTACTCCCAATACCATACACTCACGACAATACATTTCCTCTGAATCCCATAATAATTTCTGATATCACACGATGCGCAACTTCAGTGCATCCAAACACTCAATTGGAATACAAGGAAGGCACTAACCCTTCAGAACACACCGATGATCCTCCGAAACCCTTTCCACTACCGCTCAAAATTCAAGAAAGAATACACATCCTAGCCCAGGAATTGGCTACTCGATAATCGGCTACCCATATCTCAACCCAGAAGTTCTCAATTGCCCATACCATCATTACGAGCCTTCCACTCGAGACGACTCTGACCACCATCAGATTCCTGATCATTGACCACCCGCCGTGGAGACACCCATCCTTCTCTTAGACATATATCACATGCATTATATCGCCCTGCACCTTCCTTAATCACCCATGACCCTGATCTCATGAATTCAAGCCGCAGGCTCTGCATCCAACCCCTAACCGCTCTTGCACCAATCTCTGGTTCTCTCAATAAACCACCCGGTTCTCCCCCACTTAGGGTTCGAACCATCACTATCTTACACATCAACAACCTCACGAACTATTTCCACCAGCAATAACGCACCTGCCGCTGGAAAGTGCTACGCAACACCCGATAATCCCCTTTAAGGAAATTAATCGATCTCATAACTCTGATCCTCAGATGAACTCCTCAAGAACTTCTCGCCACGACTGCCTCTAGTCGTTCCAAATCTCGTACCAATCAAGTACCAAACAACTCAACTGCTCAATGACATCCCTGGCTCATAGACCGAACCACAAAATCATCGTACCCCTCACCTCAACTCATCAAACATCGCTCCAACACCGAGATCATCCCAAGAACAAGGACCCACTCCCATATTCAACACCCAACATAGATAGAAAACTCTCTGCACTGCTAAAATCGACTGAACTCCCCACTGATACCACTATAATACATCCTACTATACTCAAATAGGTGTAGTGTGGTCCTCGACTATCTCAGTCCCAACTGACTATCTGCTCATGACAAATCACTGCCTCACGGCACACATGCTACCTGATACTCTGGAAGAAATCATCATCAATAACGACCTACAGGGTTTACCCCCAAACCCAAAACTAAAACATCAGGCCTTTCATGTTCCGCATACGAACATAAATAGCACCACTCACATAGAAGGTGACCTCTCCTCTATCGACTGATTGCTCAACTCAGACCGAAATTCTCCTCTCCCTCTAACTCCTTACCAAAATACTCTGATAGGCTCTCGACTTCCCTCTCGAGGGACAGCTCTCCAAACTCAATCATGGCCTACAAGCCTAAAACCCATAGCGTCCAATCTCTACCTCATCAATCGTGACCGGATAACCAAAGAATCACAAGCATCATTCACTACGAACCATGGTACTCATCCCATGACATCTCTTCTCAATATGCTTCGGTGTATGGTACCCGAACTATAGCACCACTCCTCCATCTGCTCCGATGTATGATACCCGAACCATAACATCACTCCTCAATCTGCTCCGATGTATGGTACTCAACCATATCATCACTCCTCAATCTGCTTCGATGTATGGTACTCAACCATAACATCACTCCTCAATCTGCTCCGATGTATGGTACTCAACCATAACATCACTCCTCAATCCGCTCCAATGTATGGTACTCGAACCATAACATCACTCCTCAATCTGCTCTGATGTATGCTACTCGAACCATACATTACTCCTTAATACGCTCATTAGAATCTTCAGAATACTCCCTGTATCAAGTATGGGTCCTCTGCTTTCAGTAGTACGGGCCCATACTACCTGCCACATCTACCCATACTTTCCACACGGACTATCTCGGAGCTCCTAAGTAGCTGCTCGACCTTCTCGTTCAGCAATTCCATCACGCGCTCACTCCCCAGCGAAATTCTCTACCCTGCCAGTGCACTCATCTGGCTAAGGTTACTCCCTAGGCTCTTCTCAGATTCCCACACTTCTCTGCCATCAGCTGCTGAAGAGCTCCTAATGATGCCAGCCATCTACCTCCTGAATATCGTCATATTCGCTTGGTAGCTGACACCCATCATCGAGAGTTCCACAAAGCACGAAGCAAGCAGCATTCGAGCATCGAAGAATATATATGACTCACTCTGGGTGATAACTCCGCTTGCTCTGCTCATCCTCGGAAGTACCACCGAACTCTGCAACTCTTCCCCTCGCGGGCTCTAACTATTTTTTCTCCAAGAACCACAGTACTCATCTAGGTATCTTCCCTAGATTACTCCTCTACTCAAATCCCCTAAAGGATTCCAATCAAATATTCTCACTCATCACATACTCAAAAGCACAACGCATATCACAGCAATTCCTAGGCTAAGGCATCACAAATCAGGCCACTCTAGTCCTAATATATGGAATACCTAGCCTGTCTCTAGCATGCAATAATATCTCATAAAGTGCATCATAAATATCTCATAACACAAAAGTAAGGCTATTTTGGGAAATCACCGTTCGGGCTCTGGCTGATTGTACACACTACTCTTTCTCGTTTTCTCTTTGAACTCTTATTCGCTTTAGAAAATTATTCCTTTGAAAACTTTTCTTACTTCCTCAGTTTGAGTCCAGAATTACCCGAAGGCGCATCCGAATCCATCAAACCAAGGTTCTGATACCAACTTGAAACACCGTAAATTTCAAGACAAAATTTTCATTTTAAATAATCATTTTATTCTTAGAACACTTGTTTAAAATCTCATTCATAATTGAATTACAAAACATAGCTCCATTTTCACTTGCATAGAAAACCAGGATCCTCCAAAATATGACTCTTGCTCTAGTGTGTACAATCAAGCCGGTGCTGTACCGTGATACTGAAAGAAACCTGAAAACAACATAACACAAAACACTGTAAGCACGAAGCTTAGTGAGTTCCCCAAAATACCACACACATAACACATATAATCCACTTGAGGCTATAACTCTATGGGTCCGTGCACCCAAACTCTGTGAACCCTCAGGTTCTAACTCTGTGAACCTTCCAGTTCTAACTCTAGGAACCCTTCGGTTCCAACTCTGCAAACATGCACAGCATAAATCACATAGAAATAATGCAGTACAACACATAACATACATAGCATACAAATACTCTGTCACATAACTCTGGTTACCTACTCAAGGTAAAGTATAGTGAGAAGACTCACCTGGCAAGCAGAAAGCAGATATCTCCATACTCGGATCTCGAACTCGCCACCGCCTAACACGTAAGGCAAAACTCTCATGACTATAACTCTCGAGACTAGAATCAATCCTCTCAATGCACCTTCTTAAGGGTAAAAGACTATTTTACCCCTCTCTTGGCCCAAAGGCCACATCGCTGACCAAACCCTAAAAGTCAACGGTCAACCCTTGGTCAAAATCAAAGTCCTCAGTCAAAGTCAACCCCTGACTGACCCTACTCGCCGAGTTTCTATAATCAGAACTTCACTCAATCCGCGACCTAACTCGCCGAGTCACTCCGAGACTCGCCGAGTCCAACAACTCTGAGTCCACTCGCACACAACTCACCGAGTCATCCCTTGACTCACCGATTCTCGACTCAACCAGGGAATATCGGGACTCTTCGACAAGACTCGCCGAGTCCAAGAACAGACTCGCCGAGTCCAAGACTATCATCAACCTACTCGCCGAGTTGTTCATACAACTCGCCGAGTTCCAGGCCATCTTCATCCAACTCGTCGACTACACCCATGTGACTCGCCGAGTACCACCGGTCTGAATCCATTCAGAAGCATTCCAGGCCATGCAATTGCTCCAAAACATAGATCTAGCCTCCTACCACTCTTCCATCACGTAAAGTGGCAAACTTTACGTGAATCCAAAGAGATCTAGGCCATTTGCACATTGGGCTAGGGTTTGGGACATGAAAGCTTCACTAAACACTCCAACACAGGGACTTTCATGCTCTCGGATTCTTCTCCCTTCCAGATCTGAGGTAGCAACCTCAGATCTAACCTCTAGACTTCCCATTACATCCATAGACAAGTTCCCACAAACCCCAAAATGAAGAAAAACATAATAACATCCCAAGAACGAGATATTACCTCCAAGAGATGCCCCAACTGCAATGTAATTCGAATCCAAGCAAAGCCCCTTGCTCCAAGCCTTCAATCTCCCAAAATTCCTTCAACAATTACTTCTCCAAGCTCCAATCCACTCAACAATGGTGCTTCTCTGCGATTTAGGGTTTTCTGGGGCTCAAGGGGTGATAAGGAGACTGGGAGGAAAACATAATGTTCTTTATATAGGGCTCAACCCCGAGAATTAGGGTTTTCTCCAATCAGCGCCTACTCGCCGAGTCCTCCTCACTGACTCGCCGAGTCGGCTACTTAGCACGCGACCCAGTCGCGACTCTACTCGCCGAGTCCATCCATGGACTCGCCGAGTCACTCTTTCACAACTTACTCTTTTAGCCCTTCAACTCTACTCTTGATATTTCGGGATGTTACATCATTTTTGTTTGAGTTGTGAGATTCAAAGATGATGAATCATTCGTGAATTTGCCAACTTTTTGAAACTTTGGATTTTTCACAAATTTTTGCGAATTCTCAAATTTTCGATTATTGTCATATTTGCGAACAAGTTTATCATTGTCAACAGAATATATTGGTTTATGAAAGCTTGTATCCTTTTGTTTATTTATGCTTTGAAATTTTGACGATTTTGACTTTGAAATTTGTTCTTTTTCAACTTTTGATTTATCATTGGACACAACTTGCCAAAAAATTGCTTTTCTTGCTTTTCTTTTTGAAACATTATTTTCTGTTGAATAATTTCCAACCATCAATTTAAATTCGTGAGAATTTAATTTCACTTCAACCTTTGGTTTTTCAACTTTTTCAAAAACTTTGTTTGCTTTTTCACCTTTAACCACCCATTTTTGTGATGATTTTTGTTTTTGAAAAAAAATAAGGATTTTGAGTTAAATTGTTTTCTTCTGTGTTTTGATTTGCGAAAAAACCTTCAGTAGCTGACCTTTGATTATCTTTTTCAACCATTTTATTGAATTCAGGGTGATTTTTCTCAGCATTCCTAGTAGTGACGAAAATTTGATTTGGAAAAATGGTGTTATCAGTGCATACAAAATTTGGATATACCACAGTGTTGGTTTCAAATAACGTGCACCTTTGTCATTTAAAATTTTGTCAAATTCTTTTGTATTTTCAAACACTTGATCAACCACAACTCATGGAGGTATTTCATATAAATCCTTCACATCTTCTTTGTTTTCATCAGTTTCATCAGATTTCCAGCTTTCAACTTCCACATTATCAAAATTACAATGTTGTGAAGTAGAGGGTTTTTGAATGTCATCTTTGACTATCGAATCAACTATAATTTCTTTACCTTTGATATTAGATGTGATATTAATGATTGACAATTGAGAACAATCAAACTCTTCTTCCTCTTCAATCTCACTGATTTCACTCACATTATCTGAATTGTCATCAATATCAGCATAATTGAGTTGGGAATCAAGATTTGAGGTTTCAGTTTTCTTTAAGATTTTCACTTGTTCATTCTTTGTCAAACTTTCATTGACAATACTAACCAACTCATCAGAATTCAAAAATTCATCAATTTTGACAATACCATATGCAAATCTATCATCAGGTATTTTGTCAAATTGAGCAATTGTATTTTCGCAATCATAAGACACAACATCAACTTTTTCACGATCATATTCAAGAAAAGGTAAAAGTTTCCTATGTTGTTCTTTGCTAATATCAGATGAATGATGTAAAGTAGTTAATTTTGCATCCAAACGCTTAGCAGAGTTACAGTATATATTTCTTTGTGCTAGCAACAACCTAACTTCATTTCCAAGATTGTCCCTATCACAATTTACATTTTTGATTTGCAATTCAAGTTTGTCTACTCTGCTTCGTTTTATTTCTAACTCTCTTCGTGTCTCAACTAGTTGCATATTTAAATTTTGAGCTTCAATACTAGCAGACACAATAACATAATCAAAATAAGCAACAGTATCATCAAAAGAAGTAATTTCAGTATCATAAGCAGATAAAGGAATATTGAAAGATTCAAGAATAGCACGTACCTTGGTGGACATTGGTGATTTGTCTGTGGATTTGGATATGAAGCACCTACCTGAAACATTCTCTTCTTAATTTTCTTCAAAGCTTGCGAACATTGCTCCATGAGTTAGATGCCTTATTTCTTCGTCATCGGATCCTGAAGACCATATCTGATATGTTCCACTTTCTTCCTCATCAGACTCACCCTTCGCAACAAGTGACATTCCTTTTGTCTTTGCATGCAACTCTTCAATCTTTTCCGAATAGTAAGCTTAATCTTTCACTTTGTTCTTTTTCTCCTCTTTCTTTCGTAACATGCAATCAGTTGCGAAGTGATTCGCACCATTGCAGTAGTAACAATAGATTCCAGAATCACCTTTTAGTTTCTTCACATCTTTATCATCTTTTTTCTTTTCATCAACTTTTTTCATTTTCTTCTTCTCCTCTCCTCCAGCTTTTGAGACTCCACTCTTCGTATCATTTGCCTTTCCTTTTGGATTAAAAGGCTTTTTGAAAAATTTCTTAACTCTGTTGTTTGTGTAGAATGCTACAACTTCATCATCTGAGTTCATTAAGAAGCCTTCATTTTCTGAACCATCTGTTTCATTAATTTCGACTTCTGATACCTTTGAAAACAGAGCCAATGGTCCTCCTATACTTTGTTTTGATTCTTCATACATTTCTGAAACTTCACTTTCGTGTGTTTTCAGCTGATTGTAGAGATCATTCAAGCTGGTTGTTAAGGGGGAGTTTTGACACGAAAAATTCTGAATAGAGCACATACTCTTTCCTTGAAGGTTTTATAATCAACTTTCGATTTTAAAAAGGGGGAGAAATTTATATGGAAATTTGAACTTGATTTTTTTATATTATGAAGATTTGAAGACCGAAGTGACCTTGAATTTTTGAAGCTTACGAAATGATGCAGTTGGAAGTTCGGTAGTGATTTATTTTTGAAATGGGTTTGGTTTTATTGAATATTTTCGGGGTGTGTTTTTATGCTCAACTTTTGGTGATCAATTTAGAGTTTGAGAAGCTCGTGATCATTCGTTGATGCTCGGTTTTTATGGTTTCACATCCTAGAGCCCAAATTGAACAATCATGGAAGAATCAAAGATTAAGGTTTGTTTCGACATGTGTCACCCTTGAGGCTCAGATCGTGTAGTTGCTCGATTTTGGATGATTTAAAGTGGGTCATCCATTCCTAAAAATGAGCGGGAGAATGTTGGTGTGCAAAGTTATTAATGTTAGACTTTGTAACGTGTTGACTTTTGTAAAACCCACTTACAGGTGGTGTATTAGCCTTATGACTCATCAGATAGAGAGTGAGAGAGAGACATGTAAACACCTCTATATAAGGTGAGTTTAGTCCACTTGTAGAGGTGTGCTTTAGAGATGTAAAAGTTGAGTGTATGAGTGTGTGTTATTTATGTGGATGTAGATCTATGTCCCTTTTTCGTAACACAATACATATTCATTACATCTCTTAAACACCGAAATCACCGTGTTCATTGTGCAATCTTTAATTCCGCATGCCAAACCATGTTCTTAAGTCACTACAATTAACAGAATAAAATAACAACTTCCTTAGCAACTTCCTTTGTCATCTCAGAAATTACCTGTTTGACCAGTGTAGTCAGGGACAAGTATGCTTTGAATGATCAACAAAATAACATCCTTATTCAAGAAAATAACATCTTTAATAAAGAGAGTACAATGCTAAGGTTGTAACAGAAATGACATGTTTGACCAGTGTAGTTAGGGACACGTATGCTTTGAATGATTTTTCATGTGACTTAGAAAGCAAATGAAACTCACACGAAAATCATATTCAAGAAAATAAAATTTGTGTGCTGGATCTTGTTGGGTAACAAATACCGTGGGTTTCGAATATTCTAAATAGAGCACGTTCTCTTTCCTTTAAGGTTTTATAAACAACTTTTAATTATTAATAGGGGAGAAATTTATATGGAAATTTGAACTTGAATTTGTCATATTATGCAGATTTGAAGACCGAAGTCACCTTGAATTTTTGAAGCTTAAGAAATGATGCAATTGGAAGTTCGGAAGTGATTTATTTTCGAAATGGGTTTGGTTTTATTGAAGATTTTCGGGGTGTCTTTTTAAGCTCAACTTTTGGTGATCAATTTGGAGTTTGAGAAGCTCGTGATCATTTGTTGATGCTCGGTTTGGGTTACAAAGTACATGGTCAATGATTTTGGAAGAACTATGCTGACGTGTGAAGATTTGGAATCGAGGTGCTTGGGTTAAAAATCTAATGGTTCGCTATTGGAGAATTAGTCGATTGGGTTGATGTACTAAGGGTTCCTGAATGATTATTGATTTGGGATCGATCGTCGATAGATGGGTTTAAGGAAATCGATTTTGGAGTCGGATTGTTTGGAACTTAGAATAGTTGATGTTTTGGAGACGATAGTTTGGACTGGAGAACGAAGGAGTGATACTAGAGAACGAAGGTTAATCAAAGATTTTAAATCGAAGGCCCTGTTGATTGAAATCAATAATCGATGACTTGATTTTGGAATCGTTTTGGTAATGTTGATGATGCGAAGTCATTGATTTTCGATTTAGAATGATTGTAGAGTTGGTAATGGAGTTTTTTTGGGGTCAACGTAACAAAACGTGAAGTTACAAATCTTGGGTAGTCATCTGGGTTTTATTTGGATGAATGACAAACGAAGAATGAAGGCTATATTAACGAAATGTCGATTCAGTGGATAAATGCGAATGATTCAGACGAGATTCAGAGGCTTCGATTGCCATCATTTTCGTTAAAAATGGACTGAAAAATTTCGTTAATTTGGTGCTTTGATTGAATCTAACGAAGGGGAGAGAGAAAATTTGGTCCTGTGAATTCGTACAAAGGGTGTTACAGATTTCTAACGAAGGGAAGTGAGAAAATGGGCAAATGAAATTTTGTACGAAGGATGCTCAAAAGTTTCGTTCACATGTGCCCTGTGAAATCTTTGTTATCAGATGAATTGGAAAGAAGAAGCTTAGATTTTTCGAAAATGACCCCTGAACTTACAAAAGTTTGCAATCTTTTACAAAACTCTTCGTATGATTTGGTACAACTTCTTTAGTTTTGTAAAGGAAAGGGATAAAGTTTTGAAAACAGCCCCTAACCTTTTGAATGTTTGGCAAGTTTGACAATTTGGGTTATCCTTTGAATGTTCCGAAGACAAAAGGCATAGCTTTCGAAATCAGCCCCTGAAGTTTCGAAAATTTGGTGGTTCATACCAAAATTCAAAAAAGGACTGTTTTTGCTGAGAATTTGAAGAAAATGCATTTCAGGCCCCTGTAATTTAAGCAAATTGACAGTTTCTACCCAGCTTCGGAAAAGGGAGAGAGTTTTGCATTTTTGGTTGTTTTGGGCGCACTGGGTCACTGCAGTATTTTGAAATTGACAATTTCTACCCATTTTTGAGAAATGTTGTCAAAGGCGATTCGTGAACGAAGCTAAAAATTGAAGATTTATTGGATTTTTTGGATTGAAGCACAAATTTTATGCCACATGTTAAGGGGAGTTTTGACACGAAAAATTATGAATAGAGCACGTTCTCTTTCCTTGAAGATTTTATTATCAACTTTCGATTATAAAAAGGGGGAGAAATTTATATGGAAATTTGAACTTGAATTTTTCATATTATGCAGATTTGAAGAGCCAAGTCACCTTGAATTTTTGAAGCTTACGAAATGATGCAATTGGATGTTCGGAAGTAATTTATTTTCGAAATGGGTTTGGTTTTATTGGAGATTTTCGGGATGTGTTTTTATGCGCAACTTTTGGTGATCAATTTGGAGTTTGAGAAGCTCGTGATCATTCGTTAATGCTCGGTTTGTATGGTTTCACAACTTAGAGCCCAAATTGAAGAATCTTGGAAGAATCGAAGATTAAAGTTTGTTTCGACATGTGTCACCCTTGAGGCTCGGATCGTGTAGTTGCACTATTTTGGAAGATTTAAAGTGGGTCATCCATTAAAGTTTGTTTCGACATGTGTCACCCTTGCGAAGTTATTCATGTTAGACTTTGTAACGTGTGGACTATTGTAAAACCCACTTGCATGTGGTGTATTAGCCTTATGACTCATGAGATAGAGAGTGAGAGAGAGACATGTAAACACCTCTATATAAGGTGGGTTTAGTCCACTTGTAGAGGTGTGCTTTAGAGATGTAAAAGTTGAGTGTATGAGTGTGTGTTATTTATGTAGATGTAGATCTATGTCCCTTGTTTGTAACACAATACATATTCAATACATCTCTTAAACACCGAAATCACCGTGTTCATTGTGCAATCTTTAATTCCGCATGCCAAACCATGTTCTTAAGTTACTACAATTAACAGAATAAAATAACAACTTCCTTAGCAACTTCCTTCATCATCTCAGAAATTACCTGTTTGACCAGTGTAGTCAGGGACAAGTATGCTTTGAATGATCAACAAAATAACATCCTTATTCAAAAAAATTACATCTTTAATAAAAGAGAGTACATTTCTAAGGTTGTAACAGAAATGACCTGTTTGACCAGTGTAGTCAGGGACACGTATAATGATTTTTCATGTGACTTAGAAGGCAAATGAAACTCACATGAAAATCATATTCAAGAAAATAAAATTTGTGTGCTGGATCTTATTGGGTAACAAATACCGTGGGTTTCGAATATTCTGAATAGAGCACATTCTCTTTCCTTGGAGGTTTTATAATCAACTTTCGATTATAAATAGGGGAGAAATTTATATGGAAATTTGAACATGAATTTTTCATATTATGCAGATTTGAAGACTGAAGTCACCTTGAATTTTTGAAGCTTACGAAATAATACCTTTGGAAGTTCGAAACTGATTTATTTCCGAAAAGGGTTTGGCTTTATTAAAGATTTTCGGGGTGTGTTTTTATGCTCAACTTTTGGTGATCAATTTGGAGTTTGAGAAGCTCGTGTTCATTCCTTGATGCTCGGTTTGGGTTACAAAGTAAACGGTCGATGATTTTGGAAGAACTGTGTTGATGTACGAAGATTTAGAATCGAGGTGCTTGGTTTAACAATCTAATGGTTCGCTATTGGAGAATTAGTCGATTTGGTTGATGTACTAAGGGTTCCTGAATGATTATTGATTTGGGATCGATGGTCGATAGATGGGTTTAAGGAAATCGATTTTGGAGTCGGATTGTTTGGAACTGAGAATAGTTGATGTTTTTGGACTGGAGAACGAAGGAGTGATACTGGAGAACGAAGGTTAATCAAAGATTTGAAATAGAAGGCCCTATTGATTGAAATCAATAATCGATGACTTGATTTTGGAATCGTTTTGGTAGTGTTGACGATGCGAAGTCATTGATTTTCGATTTTGAATGATTGAAGAGTTGGTAATGGAGTTTTTTTTGGGGTCAATGTAACAAAACGTGAAGTTACAAATCTTGGGTACTCATCTAGGTTTTATTTGGATGAATGACAAACGAAGAATGAAGGCTATATTAACGAAATGTCGATTCAGTGGATAAATGCGAATGATTCAGACGAGATTCAGAGGCTTCGAATGCCATCGTTTTCGTTAAAAATGGACTGAAAATTTTCGTTAATTTGGTGCTTTGATTGAATCTAACGAAGGGGAGAGAGAAAATTTTGGTGCTTTGAATTCGTACAAAGGGTGTTACAGATTTCTAACGAAGGGAAGTGAGAAAATGGGAAAATGAAATTTCGTACGAAGGATGCTCAAAAGTTTTGTTCAAATGTGCCCTGTGAAATCTTCGTTATCAGATGAATTGGAAAGAAGAAACTCAGATTTTTCGAAGATGACCCCTGAACTTACGAAAGTTAGCGATCTTTTACAAAACTCTTCGTATGATTTGGTACAACTTCGTACAAAGGGTGTTACAGATTTCTAACGAAGGGAAGTGAGAAAATGGGCAAATGAAATTTCGTACGAAGGATGCTCAAAAGTTTCGTTCAAATGTGCCCTGTTAAATCTTCGTTATCAGATGAATTGGAAAGAAGAAACTCAGATTTTTCGAAAATGACCCCTGTACTTAGGAATTTACGATCTTTTAAAAAACTCTTTGTATGATTTGGTACAACTTCGTTAGTTTTGTAAAGGAAAAGGATAAACTTTCGAAAACAACCCCTAACCTTTCGAATGTTTGGCAAGTTTGACAATTTGGGTTATTCTTTGAATGTTCCGAAGACAAAAGGCATAACTTTCAAAATCAGCCCCTGAAGTTTTGAAAATTTGGCAATTCATACCAAAATTCGAAAAAGGACTGTTTTTGCTGAGAATTTGAAGAAAATGCATTTCAGGCCCCTGTAATTTAAGTAAATTGACAGTTTCTACCCAGCTTCGGAAAAGGGGGAGAGTTTTCCATTTTTGGCTGTTTTGGGCGCACCGGGTCACTGCAGAATTTTGAAATTGACAATTTCTACCCATTTTTGAGAAATTTTGTCAAAGGCGGTCCGTGAACGAAGCTAAAAATTGAAGATTTATTGGATTTTACAGATTGAAGCACAAATTTTATGCCACATGTTAAGGGGGAGATTTGACACAAAAAATTCTATATAGAGCACGTTCTCTTTCCTTGAAGGTTTTATAATCAACTTTCGATTATAAAAAGGGGAGAAATTTATATGGAAATTTGAACTTGAATTTTTCATATTGTGCATATTTGAAGACCGAAGTCACCTTGAATTTTTGAAGCTTACGAAATGATGCAATTGGAAGTTCGGAAGTGATTTATTTTCGAAATGGGTTTGGTTTTATTGAAGTTTTTCAAGGTGTGTTGTTATGCGCAACTTTTGGTGTTCAATTTGGAGTTTGAGAAGCTCATGATCATTTGTTGGTGCTCGGTTTGTACGGTTTCACATCCTAGAGCCCAAATTGAAGAGTCATGGAAGAATCGTAGAATAAAGTTTGTTTAAACATGTGTCACCCTTGAGGCTCGGATCGTGTAATTTCTCGATTTTGGAGGATTTAAAGTGGGTCATCCACTCCTAACTTTGAGGGGGAGAATGTTGGGGTGCAAAGTTATTCATGTTAGACTTTGTAACGTGTTGACTTTTGTAAAACCCACTTGCATGTGGTGTATTAGCCTTATGACTCATGAGATAGAGAGTGTGAGAGAGAAATGAAAACACCTCTATATAAGGTGGGTTTAGTCCACTTGTAGATGTGTGCTTTAGAGACGTAAAAGTTGAGTGTATGAGTGTGTGTTATTTATGTAGATGTAGATCTATATCCCTTTTTTGTAACACAAAACATATTCAATACATCTCTTAAATACCGAAATCACCGTGTTCATTGTGCAATCTTTAATTCTGCATGCCAAACCATGTTCTAAAGTCACTACAATTAACAGAATTAAATAACAACTTCCTTAGCAACTTCCTTCGTCATCTCAAAAATTACCTGTTTGACCGGTGTTGTCAGGGACATGTATGCTATGAATGATCAACAAAATAACATCCTTATTCAGGAAAATAACATCCTTAATAAAGAGACTACAATGCTAGGGTTGTAACATAAATGACCTGTTTGACCAGTGTAGTCAGGGACACGTATGCTTTGAATGATTTTTCATGTGACTTAGAAAGCAAATGAAACTCACAAGAAAATCTTATTCAAGAAAATAAAATTTGTGTGCTGGATCTTGTTGCGTAACAAATACCATGGGTTTCGAATATTCTGAATAGAGCACGTTCTCTTTCCTTGAAGGTTTTATAATCAACTTTCGATTATAAATAGGGGGAGAAATTTATATGGAAATTTGAACTTGAATTTATCATATTATGCAGATTTGAAGACCGAAGTCACCTTGAATTTTTGAAGCTTACGAAATGATGCCATTGGAAGTTCGAAAGTGATTTATTTTTGAAATGGGTTTGGCTTTATTGAAGATTTTCGGGGTGTGTTTTTATGCTCAACTTTTGGTGATCAATTTGGAGTTTGAGAGGCTCGTGTTCATTCCTTGATGCTCGGTTTGGGTTACAAAGTAAATGGTCGATGATTTTGGAAGAATTATGTTGATGTACGAAGATTTGGAATTGAGGTGCTTGGGCTAACAATCTAATGGTTCGCTATTGGAGAATTAGTCGATTGGGTTGATGTACTAAGGGTTCCTAAATGATTATTGATTTGGGATCGATGGTCGATAGATGGGTCTAAGGAAATCGATTTTGGAGTCGGATTGTTTGGAACTTAGAATAGTCGATGTTTTGGAGACGATAGTTTGGACTGGAGAACGAAGGAGTGATACTGGAGAACGAAGGTTAATCAAAGATTTTAAATCGAAGGCCCTGTTGATTGAAATCAATATTCGATGACTTGATTTTGGAATCATTTTGGTAATGTTGATGATGCGAAGTCATTGATTTTCGATTTTGAATGATTGTAGAGTTGGTAATGGAGTTTTTTTTGGGGTCAATGTAACAAAACATGAAGTTACAAATCTTGGGTAGTCATCTGGGTTTTATTTGGATGAATGATAAACGAAGACTGAAGGCTATATTAATGAAATGTCGATTCAGTGGATAAATGCGAATGATTCAGACGAGATTCAGAGGCTTCGATTGCCATCATTTTTGTGACAACCCTATATTTTTTCAAAAGCAATGTAACACTCAAAAGTCAAATACAACGAAAACTATTTGGAATCAACAAAATAAACCTAAAAAATAAAGTGTTCAAATATCTAAATTGGGATGCATCAAATGTCAGATATCGTGCCAAGGTTTCCAAAAACATAAGGAACATTCATAACCGGGTTATATTGAAGAAACTATAACCACTCATGTATTGCGACACACCCGGCAAAACACTATTTAACGTAAAAAGTGAAATTACAATAAAATGCATTTTAGCCTTAAGTATCTAAACAAAAGTTGTAGAGTTCGTTAAACTGTAAAAGTAGATAAAAAGATCGCCCAAATTGGACCTCGTATGAAGAAGTTACGAATTTTCTAAGTTTCGTAACAGTAGTAGAGGGCTAAAAACTCGAATTGAAGATCGAGTGCTATTTAGGTATCGCAACCTAAACGAAAGTTGAAGGTCTCCACAATAGGAGTAAAATGATAAAAAGCCAAACGAAAACCGATGTCGAATAAAGAAACTATGGATTTTTGACGGACTTTAGCAGTCCCGGCCTATTAAAAACATATCATTGATAATAAAGTCAAAATTAGCCGACGAAGTCTAAATCAAAGTCGTAGAGCATAATCTCACCTACGCGTGGATATAAAGAACGCGAAAAACGGAGTCCGTACGCGAACGTTACGGAATTTAGAAGACGGAAGCCAGGATTACGCCCAGCATACTCAGGTGCAGGGTCGAGTCCCATCAGCTGCAGCTCTAGGCCTAGCTACACTCGAGTCATAAGCCATGACGCAAAGTGACGCCCAACGTAACCGAAGTACGCCCCGTGTAACGCGTACGCCCAGCATACTCCGGTGGTACGCCCAGCATACTCGCATTTCCAGCACTATAAATAGAAGGCATAAGCTACGGGTTTTTGGCACACATTCTCAAACTTCCACTCACTCTCACACACTTGCAAGCACCAGAAGCAGTCCCGACACCCTCGATTTCCGCACCCCAGCCCTGACGAAGGTTCTACGCTACCGAGATCCCCGAAGAGCTCGAAGACGCAGCTTTCCGCGGTTGAAGTTCTGCTCGACCCTAGTCCCACTCTCTTCAAACCAAACAAGTGAGTTCATACCCCTACTTTTCAAGTCTTCTCATGTTTTAGGGGGGGGGGGGGGGAATACAAGTACAATACAAGTAAACGTATCGTTTTATAAACATGAATGCAACATCTATCTTATTATTCATCGATACCAACATCTTACTTTACATATAAAGTTTAGTATATCATCAAGTTATTTTCACCAACTGGAAAATACTTTCTGAAAAACTATAATGGGTATAGTTAGCAAGTTATTTATATATTCTTACGTATACATCTTGAAAAATGAAATACTTTCAACAAAAATGAAGTAAAGTCTTTCTTATCGTAAATCTATTTATACTAAGTGATGTGAGATATTCAAACTTCAACGTACTCTTATGTATGCATTTCAGGTCCTATGTTATATACCATAATCTCTTGGAGGAGGAAGAGCATGATACTTGTGTATAGATCTATATGGGATTGACAACCCCGCACCTAAACTGTTAGCTATAGTTAAACCGGCAGGTCTGGGGTGACAAATGTCATAACACTGCAACACCTGAAGAATGTTGTTACATGCAGTCTGTGTCAATAGTATGGTTATAAGACTCACATGAAAGTATAAAAACAAGTTTGATTTACGAGATTCATATATGCATTCAGTTTTTACATTATTTTGAGCACAAAGTTTATCTTTATCATTCAAGTACGAAAAAGACTAACGCACTCCAACTTTGGGAGCTTTTCAAACTATATATAGAAAATATTGGATTTTATGAAAACCAAGTTCATCGATTTTCTACCAAAAGGACATACTTTTCAGGACAAAACACTTATAAACTCACCAACTTAATTGTTGATACTTTTTTGAAACCACTTGTATTTCTCAGGGAATCAGTAATACAGGTAACCACCAGCTTTTGAAGAAGGAACGCTAAGGACGTTTATTATTAATCATTTACATCATCATATTGTAATATTATTTTGGAAATATGTATAACGCAACAATATACGTTTTTATTATATATATGATGGTTGTGTTATTTCTTTACAATATTCAATTGTTATGGTACTACGTGAAGTCATCCACCCCCGAATGTTTCCGCCATTCTGGTTTGGGGGTGTGACAGATTTGTATCAGAGCATTGTTTATAGTGAACTAAGTATATTGAACCACATAAGATATACAAACTATAAATACAAAGGGGACCAAAAACCCTCTGACAAAACGTTTTGATAAACAATATATTTTCTTTTAAAAATATACATTTTACTCGCATGTATCAGTCTCGTATCATGACAAAGTTTTCTAAAATGTATTAAGGCAAGTTGCGACACTACGATTGGGCCTCGGGTTATGTAATCAAAACAAGAATAAATATAGCCTGATCAACTGTATGTATCTGGGATTTGACCAACGTACGTCGAGGAATGGTCGTAGTGGACAACAAGCCAAAAACTTACCAAATAAAATTCTTTTAGATTGGCCAATTTGAAATACTATAGGTGTATTGTTAAAAAATTGATAGTACAATGAAAAACTAGCACACCATAAAATATTGTTAAACATAGGATGCCGTTAAATAGAAATTCCGTTTTTATAAAATTCTCATACCTATATCCTAGTACAGACAAATGGCCGGATTCCATTTACCGGGAGATCCCTACTACCCAAACCAAGGCAACGGCGGATCGATAGAAGAAGACCCGGAGGAAATCGAAGAGGAAGTCGAAGTCGGAGAGGAATTCGAAGTCGACGAGGAGGTCGAGGAGGAAGAAGAAGTTACTAGTGGGACAGACTCCGAGCCGGAAGTAATCGACCCTCCCGCTCCTCATCCTCCCGAAGTCAGACCATATCAACCAGGACCCATCCCCATCTGGGGAAGCCATCTCTACTACTGGAGCCACCAACTAGGTGTACGCCCTCCTTTCAGCATGTGTCGAGATTTTTACAATGTCAGTGGGGGAGGCTCAGCTGATCGAGCGCTTCCCGTTATTATGGGCACTATAACTACCCAGAACTACCATGCGGACAAGAAAGCAGCCAGAGTTTGCGAGATCAATGCTGCTACTCAGGGTAACGCCGCAGACATCCGTCGTCTGGAAGGACTACACAAAAATACCCAACTCTACACAGGGACGCTTTAGAATCAAATGGTGACAACACTAGCAGAAATAAGAGAGATGAAGGAACAACAAGCAGTTCTTGAAAGGCGCCTAATGGGAGTCAAACAGTCAGATGCTGAGTCTAGCTCCAAACGTACAACACGCCGCAAGTAGAACTTGATCAACTCCAACAATTTTGATATAGAATAGGACCTCGGATAAAGTTTTTTTTTCTCTTTTTTCCTTTGTATTTGTAATCAGAGACCTCTAGATAGGTCAAGTTTTCCTAAACATGAAGCATAATGTAACACACCTAATGTGTGACATATATATAAATATGAAGTACTTCTTTACATACCTCTCGAAACTGATGGGATTAACTAAATTGTTATACCTACTTTGAAACCATAAACTAAAGTCAAAACAAATTACAAGATACAACTAACCCTCTAGTACGTGATTGTCAAAACATTAGAAACTTATAGTGTTCATTTTTATTTCTCTACCAGAACATGCCTCCTTGTAGATCAGCACGCAGAAAATCAACTCCAGCACCACCTCCACCGCCCCCTCCAGCTATGGATGCAGCTATGTTCCAAACTGCTGTAACAGCCGTTGTAATTGCAGCAATGGCTCAAATGAGCAACAACGGGTCAGGAAGAAGAATAAACAGCTTTACAAATGGCCAAAGCCAAGGCCGTTCCGGGGTATGTACTTACAAGGACTTCACCAACGGAAAACCTATTCCCTTTTATGGGACTGGGGGAGTGTTGGCTCTATCCCAATTGATAGAGAAAATGGAAGTTGTATTCGAAATTTGCGCATGCCCTGAAGAAAGCAATGTAAAATTTGCTGCTTTTACTTTCTCTGAACGAGCCCTGGAATGGTGGAACGGCCACGTCAAGACACTAACCCTAGTGGTGGCGAACTCCATGGGTTGGGAAAACCTGAAAAGAATGCTTCTACGAGAGTACCGCCCAAGAGGCGAGATTCAGAAGCTCGAACAGGAACTGTAGGGCCTCACGATGGTAGGCTCGGACATCGCAAGCTATACCAACAGATTCAGTGACTTGATAACACTTTGCCCAGGGATGTTGATCCTGGAAAGCCAAAAGGTGGAGAGGTACATCTGGGGACTATCATCCCAACTTCGAGGAAGTGTGTTAGCCTCCAAACCCATGACCTTCGACAGCACCAAGGAACTGGAGCAATCTCTCGTTGATCATGGTGTCTGTCAAGGAGTCATGACTATCGTCGCTGAACCAACCAAAGGGAACAACAACAACGATAACAATGCCACCAACAACAGCAAGAAGAAATTCTGGAACAAGAGAAAGGGGCAAACTTCGCAAGAACCTTCAAAGAAGCAAATGGTGGCGGTTAATGCTGCTACTGCTCCCACTACAACTCTTGCTACCCCTGCGCCAATAAAACAATATGCTGGGAACCTGCCAAAGTGCAGCAAATGCAACTACCATCACCATGGTAATTGCCTTGAGATGCACTGTAAAAAATGCGATAGGAAAGGGCACACTGCCCGTTTCTGTAAGGCACCAGCGCGACCAATCACTCAAGTTCCTGGTACTGGGATAAGCCAGACATGTTATGGGTGTGGAGAAACTGGGCACTTCAAGAGGGACTGCCCCAAGGCAAAGAATATTGGCGGTGTTGGGAGAGTGCTGGCGATAGGTCAAAATGAGGCAATAGCTGACCCACGGTGGTTACGGGTACGTTTCTCCTCGACAACATTTATTCATGCATACTCTTTGACTGCGGTGTGGAGAGAGGTTCTGTGAGTCATAAATTCAAACACCTACTTAATCAAAAACCCCAACCACTCAATAAAATATTCACTGTAGAAATAGCTAACGGTAAAACGGAAAGCACAGGCGATATGTACGTAGGGTGCACATTAAATTTAAACGAGCACTTATTTCAAATCGACCTTATGCCCATTTCGATAAGAAGTTTTGATGTAATCATCGGTATGGACTGGTTAAGTCTTCACCATGCCGATATACTTTGTCACGAAAAGGTCGTTCGTCTCAATCTGCCAAACGGCGAAACTCTTGTCATATATGGAGACAAACGTAGTTCAAATTTACAAATCATCTCCTGTGTTAAAGCACAAAAATATCTTCGCAAGGAATATCATGCCTTTCTAGCCCACATAATAGACCAGAAACAAGAACCGAAGAACATTAAAGACATTCCAGAAGTCTGCAACTTCCCAGACATCTTCCCAGAAGATCTCCCAGGAATCCCACTAGAACGCCAAGTCGAATTTAGAATCGACTTAATCCCCAGAGCTACTCCAGTAGCAAAGTCGCCCTACCGACTAGCCCCAGCCGAGATGCAGGAACTGTCTAGTCAATTAAACGAGTTGCTGAGCAAGGGCTTCATCAGACCGAGCTTCTCACCATGGGGAGCACCGGTCTTATTCGTGAAGAAGAAGGACAGATCTTTTCGCATGTGCATCGATTACCGGGACCTAAACAAACTCACGATCAAGAACCGATATCCCCTACCGCGCATAGACGATTTGTTCGACCAACTACAGGGAGCAAGCTACTTCTCAAAGATCGATCTAAGATCTGGTTATCACCAGCTGCGAGTGCTGGAAGGAGACAACCCCAAAACGGCATTCCGAACATGCTATGGTCACTACGAGTTTGTAGTGATGCCCTTTGGATTGACAAATGCACCAGTGGTGTTCATGGAATTGATGAACCGAGTATGTCGTCCCTTCCTGGATAAATTCGTAATCGTGTTCATAGATGATATACTCATCTATTCTAGAAGCAAGGAAGAACATAGCCAGCACCTCTGCCAAGTCTTGGAAACATTGAGGGTAGAGAAGCTATACGCAAAATTTTCAAAGTGTGAATTTTGTATTCGGGAAGTAGATTTCCTAGGTCATGTAGTAAGCGAAGAAGGGATACACGTGGATCCTTCTAAGATCAAGGCAATAGAGAGTTGGATGACTCCAAGAACCCCTACAGAAATCCGGCAACTTTTGCGACTCGTCGGGTATTACCGAAGGTTCATACAGAACTTTTCAAAGATTGCCAAGCCACTCACCAACCTAACTCAGAAGAGTGTGACCTTCGACTGGGGAGAAAAACAAGACACCGCGTTTCAGACACTAAAGCGAGCCTTATGTAGTGCGCCCGTCCTAACCTTGCCAGAAGGAACAGAGGACTTCGTGATCTATTGCAATGCATCAAACCAAGGACTCGGGTGTGTCCTGATGCAACGAGGGAAGGTCATCGCCTATGCCTCAAGGCAACTAAAGACGCACGAAGTAAACTACACGATGCACGATCTTGAGCTAGAAGCAGTCGTCTTCGCTCTAAAGATATGGAGGCACTATCTCTACGACACGAAATGTACAATCTTCACCGATCATAAAAGCCTCCAGCATATCCTCAACCAGAAAGAACTCAACGTGAGACAAAGACGGTGGGTAGAACTACTAAATGATTATGAATGCGAAATTCGATATCATCCTGGAAAGGCTAACGTGGTGGCCGATGGACTCAGCCGGAAGGAATACTCGGGACGCAGAGTGAAGTCTTTAACTATGACAATCCATTCACACCTGTCCACGCAAATCAAGGAAGCCCAAATAGAAGCATTAACATCTGAAAATGTGACAGGGGAAGCCTTAGGGGAATGGATAAGAAGCTTGAAGTCAAGAATGATGGAGTTCATTACTTCATGGATCGGATCTGGACGCCGATGTTTGGCGGATTCAGAGAAGTCGTCATGAACGAAGCCCATAAGACCCGATACTCCATACATCCCGGCTCCGATAAGATGTATCTCGACATCAAGAAACTGTACTGGTGGCCGAACATGAAAGCCGAAATTGCTACCTACGTGAATAAATGTCTGACGTGCACCAAAGTCAAGGTAGAATACCAAAAGCCCTCAGGATTGTTGCAACAACCAGAAATACCCGAATGGAAGTGGGAACGGATAACCATGGATTTCATAACCAAACTACCCAAGACGACAAGCAGACTCGACACCATCTGGGTGATCGTTGACAGGTTAACTAAATCAGCGCACTTCCTACCGATCAAAGAGACGGATAAATTGGAGAAACTAACTAGAACGTACCTTAGAGAAATTGTACAACTGCATGGTGTGCCCATATCCATTATCTAAGACCGAGATAGTAGATTCACCTCAAGGTTCTGGCAGTCGCTACAAAAATCTCTAGAACAAGACTAGACATGAGTACTGCTTATCACCCACAAACTGACGGCCAGAGTGAGAGAACCATACAAACCCTAGAAGATATGTTGAGATCTTACGTAATCAATTTTGGCAAAGTATGGGACACCCATCTACCCTTGGTTGAGTTCTCATACAACAATAGCTACCACACTAGTATCAAGGCTGCCCCGTTCGAAGCCCTCTACGGCCGTAAATGCAGGTCACCTCTGTGCTGGGCCGAAGTGGGGGACACACAACTAGCAAAAGGACAAGCAATAGACAACACGCTCACTGGACCAGAAATCATTAGGGAAACTACGGAGAACATTGTTCAGATTTGCGAACGTCTGAAAGCATCAAGGGACAGACAAAAGAGTTACGCGGATAAAAGACGGAAACCCTTGGAATTCCAGGTTGGAGATCGAGTCCTACTAAAAGTCTCGCCCTGGAAGGGGTTAATACGCTTCGGAAAGCGTGGGAAACTAAACCCAAGATACATTGGACGATTCGAGATCCTTGCCAGGATCGGTCCAGTAGCTTACAAACTTTGATTACCCTAGGAAGTCCACAACGTACACCCTACCTTTCACGTATCAAACCTAAAGAAGTGCTTGTCCGATGAGACCCTTGTCATCCCTCTAGACGAAATTGCAATAAATGAGAATCTCCAATTTGCAGAAGAACCAGTAGAGATCATGGATCGGGAAATAAAAAGGACTAAACAAAGCCGCATACCTATTGTAAAGGTCCGTTGGAACTCCAAGCGAGGACCTGAATACACCTGGGAACGCGAGGATCAGATGAAACAAAAGTACCCGCATCTTTTTCCTAACCAGTAAACTCTATCTTAGATTAAATTTTGGGACGAAATTCCCCTAATGAGGGGATGATGTGACAACCCTATATTTTTCCAAAAGCAATGTAACACTCAAATGTCAAATACAACGAAAACTATTTGGAATCAACGAAATTGACCTCAAAAACAAAGTGTTCAAATATCTAAATTAGGATGCATCAAATGTTAGATATCGTGCCAAGGTTTCCAAAAACATAAGGAACATTCGAAACCGGGTTATATTGAAGAAACTATAACCACTCAAATATTTGCGACACACCCGGTAAAACACTATTTAACGTAAAAGGTGAAATTACAATAAAATGCATTTTAGCCTTAAGTATCTAAACAAAAGTTGTAGAGTTCGTTAAACTGTAAATGTACATAAAAAGATCGCCCAAATTGGACCTCGTATGTAGAAGTTACGAATTTTCTAAGTTTCGTAACAGTAGTAGAGGGCTAAAAACTCGAATTGAAGATTGAGCCCTATTTAGCTATCGCAACCTAAACGAAAGTTGAAGGTCTCCACAATAGGAGTAAAATGATAAAAAGACAAACGAAAACCGATGTCGAATAAAGAAACTATGGATTTTTAACGGACTTTAGCAGTCCCAGCCTATTAAAAACATATCATTAAAAATTAAGTCAAAATTAGCCGACGAAGTCTAAATGAAAGTTGTAGAGTAGAATCTCTATCCTACGCGTGGATATAAAGAACGCGAAAAACGAAGTCCGTACGCGAAAGTTACGGAATTTAGAAGATAGAAGCCAGGATTACGCCCATCGTAATGTTGGAGTACGCCCATCGTACTCAGGTGCAGGGTCGAGTCCCATCGGCTGCAGCTCTACACCTAGCTAGACTTGAGTCGTAAGCCATGACGCAAAGTTACGCCCAGCGTAACCGAAGTACGCCCCGCGTAACGCGTACGCCCATAATACTCCAGTGGTACGCCCAGCATACTCGCATTTCCAGCACTATAAATAGAAGGCATAAGCTACGGATTTTTGGCACACATTCTCAAACTTCCACTCACTCTCACACACTTGCAAGCACCAGAAGCCGTCCCGACACCCTCGATTTCCGCACCCGAGCCCCTGACGAAGGTTCTATGCTACCGAGATCCCCGAAGAGCTCGAAGACGCAACTTTCCGCGGTTGATGTTCTGCTCGACCCTAGTCCCACTCTCTTCAAACCAAACAAGTGAGTTCATACCCCTACTTTTCAAGTCTTCTCTTGTTTTAGGGGGGGGGGATACAAGTACAATACAAGTAAACGTATCGTTTTATAAACATAAATGCAACATCTATCTTATTATTCATCGATACCAACATCTTACTTTACATATAAAGTTTAGTATATCATCAAGTTATTTTCACCAACTGGAAAATACTTTCTGAAAAACTATAATGGGTATAGTTAGCAAGTTATTCATACATTCATAAATATACATCTTGAAAAACGAAATACTTTCAACAAAAATGAAGTAAAGTCTTTCTTATCGTAAATCTGTTTATACTAAGTGATGTGAGATATTCAAACTTCAACGTACTCTTATGTATGCATTTCAAGTCCTATATTATATACCATAATCTCTTGGAGGGAGAGCGTGATACTTGTGTATAGATCTATAACGCCCGTAGATCAGGGCTAGTCAATTTAAAGACGATAAGTGTCAAAAATGAGTTTCTGATAGAAGATTATTTAGAATCAATAATCTTAACTAGGTTATAGTATATGTTACAAGGATTCCGTACATATAAAGAACATCGAAATCCGAATTATAACGAAGAAGTTATGACTTGTCGAAGTTTCGCGACAAAACCGGCACGACGCTGAATGACGTAAAAATTGAATTTATGTTAGAGCGATATTTAGCCTTAGCGATCTAAACGAAAGTCGTAGATTTCGTTAAACCGAGAGCGTGCATAAAAGGAACGCCCAAATCTGACTTCGTATGAGGAAGTTATGATTTTTCTAAGTTTCAACTTAGCGGTATGCAGCCCGAATACTCGATTTGAGATCGAGCGGTTTTTAGCCGAAACAATCTAAATGAGAATCGAAGATCTCGTTGTTAGTAGCGAAACGATGAAAAGTTAGGCGAGAACGGACGTCAAACGAAGAAGTTATGAATTTATAACGAAGTTTTTCTGTCCCAGCCTTCTAAAAATAAATAATAAATATAAAAGTCAAAATTAGCCGACGGAGTCTAAATGAAAGTTATAGAGTATGGTCTGACCTTCGCGTGGATATAAAGAACGTCGAAAACGGAGCTCGTATGCGAAAGTTACGCAATTTAGAAGTTCGACGAGTCAATTACGCCCCGCGTACTCAGGCGGATGCAAGTTGCCTGACCGATACTCGAGTGCCACAGATCGACGCATGCAGTGACGTCAAAGTATGCCCCGCATAACCGAGTACGCCCCGCGTACTGAGTACGCCCTGCGTAATTTGAGATTACGCCCCGCGTAATCCCAGACCCTCAGCCTATAAATAGAACTCGAAATCAGCCATTTTCTCTTGTTCAAACTCTTCCCTCTCTCTAAGTTTTGCCTCGATTTGCGTGCCAATCATATCCCGAAGCCCCGGTATCATTCTCGAGCCCCGAAGCGAGATCCGAAGCCCCGAGAATCCCGAAGAGCGTTATTCCCGAGCCGAAGCCCTGCCCGCGAGGAGCCGGTTTTTGTGAAGATCTTCCAGATCTACGAAGAGACACTACTTCTGCAAGACGTAGTGCTGTCAGATCATCTTCTGATCAAGTGAGTGTATAGTCACTTTCATCTTACACATAAATATGAAGTATTTTATAAAATACGTGTTATGTGTATATTTATATATATTGTTGTTTATATGTGTGAGTGCATAGTTACTTTCTTCTAATACATAAATATAAAGTATTAGCTATGAAATACGTGCTATGTGTTGTATATTAATTATCTATTTGAGATGGATTTGGAATTGATGTTTTTATACGGGTGTTAAATGATTTAAATTGTGTTTGTATTTATATCTACAAAAATGTTGGGTAGAACATGGGTAGATGGAATAGTTGGTGACGATGAGACTTCGTGCCTATTGAGTAAGCCCAGGTGACTATGAGACGTGGTGCCTATTGTGTAAACCCTGGTGACTATGAGACGTAGTGCCAATTGTATGAACCCAGGTGACTATGAGACGTAGTGCCTATTGTGTAAACCCTGGTGACTATGAGACGTAGTGCCCATTTGTATGAACCCAGGTGACTATGAGACGTAGTGCCTATTGTGTAAACCCTGGTGACTATGAGACGTAGTGCCAATTGTATGAACCCTGGTGACTATGCGACGTAGTGCCTATTGTATAAACCGTGGTAGCAAATGGACTGTGTGCCAGTTCCTTAGGTAAACCCTTAGGAATGAATGAAGAAAGTATAATCGATTCTTAGGGTAAAACCTTAATAAATAAAGAAGATAATGGGGATGGGTATTTGGGTTGATTGTTGATAATTGAATATAATAAATGTATTATTGTGGGTTGAAAACCCTATATGCTCACCAGGCTCCCAAGCCTGACCCACTCAGTTTTCTTTGTATCACAGGTATCAATACGAAGACATAATTCACTGAGAGAATAAAGGAGATGTAAATCATTAGTGTAAATAAATGTAAGTTCTGTTTATGCTTATGTTCCTGTATTGACGATGACATCCCAAACGTTTTAAAATGAATAAAATACGTTTCTTCAAAAATGTTTTAATAACGTATTTATCATGTTTTTCTGGGGACAAATTCCGCAACACTTTTATAATAAAGTGGGTTAGATCTGATCCCACATCGGCTTGGAAGGAGAACTAAGCATTCCTTATAAGGGGTGTGGATACCTTCCCTATCACAACGCGCTTTAAAGTCGTGAGGGCAGCAGATCCCATAAGAACTCTGCAGTTAAGCGTGCTCGGGCGGGAGTAGTACCAGGATGGGTGACCCCCTGGGAAGTCCTCGTGCCGAGTGGCCCAAAGCGGACAATATTGTGATACGTGCCAGAGGGGGATGTTACAAAATTAGATCTGATCCCACATCGGCTGGGAAGGAGAACTAAGCATTCCTTATAAGGGGTGTGGATACCTTCCCTATCACAACGCGTTTTAAAGCCGTGAGGGCAGCAGATCCCATAAGAACTCTGCAGTTAAGCGTGCTTGGGCGGGAGTAGTACCAGGATGGGTGACCCCCTGGGAAGTCCTCGTGCCGAGTGGCCCAAAGCGGACAATATTGTGATACATGCCAGAGGGGATGTTACAAATGGTATCAGAGCCAGGGCACGGGTCGATGTGTTCGACAGGGACGTCGAACCCTATAATGGGGGGTGAAAGTGGGTTAGATCTGATCCCACATCGGCTGGGAATGAGAACTAAGCATTCCTTATAAGGGGTGTGGATACCTTCCCTATCACAACGCGTTTTAAAGCCGTGAGGGCAGCAGATCCCATAAGAACTCTGCAGTTAAGCATGCTCGGGCGGGAGTAGTACCAGGATGGGTGACCCCCTGGGAAGTCCTCGTGCCGAGTGGCCCAAAGCGGACAATATTGTGATACGTGCCAGAGGGGGATGTTACAATATCTATATGGGATTGACAACCCCGCACCGAAACTGTTAGCTACAGTTAGACTAGCAGGTCTGGAGTGACAAATGTCATAACACTGCAACACCTGAAGAATGTTGTTACAGGCAGTCTGTGTCAATAGTATGGTTATAAGACTCACATGAAAGTATAAAAACAAGTTTGATTTATGAGATTGATATATGTTGTTAGGGGCAAAGTTTATCTTTATCATTCAAGTACGAAAAATACTAACGCACTCCAACTTTGGGAACTTTTCAAACTATATATAGAAAATATTGGATTTTCTGAAAACCACGTTCATCGATTTTCTACCAAAAGGACATACTTTACAATACAAAACACTTTTGAACTCACCAACTTAACTGTTGACACTTTTTTGAAACCACTTGTATTTCTCAGGGAATCATTAACACAGGTAACCACCAACTTTTGAAGCAGGAACGCTAAGGACGTTTAATATTAAACATTTACATCATCATATTGTAATACTATTTTGGAAATATGTATAACACAACAATATATGTTTTTATTATATATATGATGGTTGTGTTACTTTCTTTACAATATTAAATTGTTATGGTACTACGTGAAGTCATCCACCCCCGAATGTTTCCGCCATTCTGGTTTGGGGGTGTGACAGTTTTCGTTAAAAATGGACTGAAATTTTTTGTTAATTTGGTGCTTTGATTGAGAGAGAAAATTTTGGTGCTGTGAATTCGTACAAAGGGTGTTACAGATTTCTAACGAAGGGAAGTGTGAAAATGGGAAAATGAAATTTCGTACGAAGGATGCTCAAAAGTTTCGTTCAAATGTACCCTGTGAAATCTTCGTTATCAGATCAATTGGAAAGAAGAAACTCAGATTTTTCGAAAATGACCCCTGAACTTACGAATGTTTGCGATCTTTTACAAAACTCTTCGTATCATTTAGTACAACTTCGTACAAAGGGTGTTACAGATTTCTAACGAAGGGAAGTGAGAAAATGGGCAAATGAAATTTCGTACGAAGGATGCTCAAAAGTTTCGTTCAAATGTGCCCTGTGAAATCTTCGTTATCAGATGAATTGGAAAGAAGAAACTCAGATTTTTCGAAAATGACCCCTGAACTTAGGAAACTTTGCGATCTTTTACAAGACTCTTCGTATGATTTTGGTACAACTTCGTTAGTTTTGTAAAGGAAAAGGATAAACTTTCGAAAATAGCCCCTAACCTTTCAAATGTTTGGCAAGTTTGACAATTTGGGTTATTCTTTGAATAGTCCGAAGACAAAAGGCATAACTTCCGAAATCAGCCCTTGAAGTTTCGAAAATTTGGTGGTTCATACCAAAATTCGAAAAAGGACTGTCTTTGCTGAGAATTTGAAGAAAATGCATTTCAGGCCCCTGTAATTTAAGCAAATTGACAAATTCTACCCAGCTTCGGAAAAGGGGGAGAGTTTTGCATTTTTGGCTATTTTGGGCGCACCGGGTCACTGCAGAATTTTGAAATTGACAATTTCTACCTATTTCTGAGAAATTTTATCAAAGGCGGTCCGTGAACGAAGCTAAAAATTGAAGATTTATTGGATTTTCCGGATTGAAGCACAAATTTTATGCCACATGTTAAGGGGGAGTTTTGACATGAAAAATTCTGAATAGAGCACATTCTCTTCCCTTGAAGGTTTTATAATGAACTTTCGATTATAAAAAGGGGAGAAATTTATATGGAAATTTGAACTTGAATTTATCATATTATGCATATTTCAAGACCGAAGTCACCTTGAATTTTTGAAGCTTACGAAATGATGCAATTGGAAGTTCGGAAGTGATTTATTTTTGAAATGGGTTTGATTTTATTGAAGATTTTCGGGGTGTGTTTTTATGCGCAACTTTTGGTGATCAAATTGGAGTTTGAGAAGCTCGTGATCATTCGTTGATGCTCGGTTTGTATGGTGTCACATCCTAGAGTCCAAATTGAAGAATCATGGAAGAATCGAAGATTAAAGTTTGTTTCGACATGTGTCAACCTTGAGGCTCGGATCGTGTAGTTGCTCGATTTTGGAAGATTTAAAGTGGGTCATCCAATCCTAACTTTGAGGGGAAGAATGTTGGGGTGCAAAGTTATTCATGTTAGAGTTTGTAACGTGTTGACTTTTGTAAAACCCATTTGCATGTGGTGTATTAGCCTTATGACTCATGAGATAGAGAGTGAGAGAGAGAGACATGTAAACACCGCTATATAAGGTGGGTTTAGTCCACTTGTAGAGGTGTGATTTAGATATGTAAAAGTTAAGTGTATGAGTGTGTGTTATTTATGTAGATGTAGATCTATGTCCCTTTTTTGTAACACAATACATATTCAATACATCTCTTAAACACCGAAATCACCGTGTTCATTGTGCAATCTTTAATTCCGCATGCCAAACCATATTCTTAAGTCACTACAATTAACAGAATAAAATAACAACTTCCTTAGCAACTTCCTTCGTCATCTCAGAAATTACCTGTTTGACCGGTGTAGTCAGGGACAAGTATGCTTTGAATGATCAAAAAAATAACATCCTTATTCAAGAAAATAACATCCTTAATAAAGAGAGTACAATGCTAATGCTGCAACAGAAATGACCAGTTTGTCCAGTGTAGCCAGGGACACGTATGCTTTGAATGATTTTTCATGTGACTTAGAAAGCAAATGAAACTCAAACGAAAATCATATTCAAGAAAATAAAATTTGTGTGCTGGATCTTGTTGGGTAACAAATACCGTGGGTTTCGAATATTCGATCAAGACCACTCAAACGAGTTGAATATGATTTGGAGTTTTGAAAACTGGTACTGAAACACATGTTTCATTAAAACTAGAACTTGGTTCGCCATCAATTACTTAAATGAGTTCGTAAGATTGAGTTTCACTTTCATCACGGTCTCATGATGTTAGATCATTAACACATAAGTTTGATATGCCTACATCATGATTGATTTGATTAATGACCTCTTGGACATATGTCATTGTGTGTGATATGTGTTAGAATTTTGGGATGAAAAAGATTGATTTTGAGAAACGAATTGTACCTTTGTTATATTCGGACCAAATAGAAAACTCTTAACTTAGTTGAGAAGAGTAAGGTTGCTCATTTGACTAATGTGAATATAAGCCTGACTTGGGAATAAATTTTCGTATAAAAAATTTCATTAAGGCTTTTGTAAACACACATTGAGTCTATGGAGGCTTGGGTCGACATGTTGCAGCATGCTTCTAGGGACAGTCTAACTAGTACATAGTTGTCGAAATTATACCTTCCCATAGAAACGCAAGCATGACCCTTGGAAAACGTTCATGTAATCTGCACAAAGGAAAGACAAAGAAAAAAATAACAAAAATCTTTTTGATATTTTTGATTTTTCGAACAGAAAGAAAATATTTTTTTTCTGTTTTTGCATGTTTTTCGAAAAAGAAAACAATACACAAAAGAAAATCTTTTTGGAAATTTTTATTTTTCGAAAATAAAATGACAAAACAAAAATAAAATCTTTTTGTATTTTTTTTTTGATTTTTTGAAAATAAAATGACAAAACAAAAATAAAATCTTTTTGTAATTTTTGATTTTTCGAAAATAAAGCTAAGATACAAACTAACAAAAGACATTTTTACAAACATAGGAAAAATTTGTAAGCTAACGAAAATTTGATAAACTAACGAAAGGTTGTACCACAAAACCAACATGCACATTTTGTCGAATTCGAAGCATGTCAAAGCGTTGACTATGAACAGTAACCTCTGAATGAAGTATAATTGCCTCTGAATTGACACATTTGTATAACACTCCTTTGTTATACATTCGAAATAATTCCTGGAACTGAACTTCCTTTGATCATTTCCAAACCTGTCAAAATTCGAACAAATGATTTTTCGTCCAAAGCTTTTGTAAAAATATCAGCAAGCTGATAAGTTGTTTTTACAAAATGGACTTCAATGTTGCCATCTTCCACATGATATTTGACAAAATGATAACGAAGAGCAATATGTTTTGTTTTCGAATGTTGTACTAGATTATGACAAATGCGTATAACACTCTGTGAATCACAGTACAATGGAATCTTTTTCATTTTAATCGCAATATCTCGCAACTGACTCTGGATCCAAATGATTTGTGAAGTACAAGCAGCAACTGCAACATATTCAGCTTCAGTAGTAGAAATCGAAACACACGCCTGCTTCTTCGATTGCCTACTAACCAACTTTCCATCCAAAAATTGACAGCCACCACTTGTGCTTTTTTTTATCCAAAGTACACCCTCCTAGACCTGCATCTGAAAATGCCTGAATGAAAAATCCTGTTTTCGAAGGATACCACTCCTAACGAAATTGTTCCTTTAAAGATAACGAAAGATATTCTTCACAGCAGTTAAATGTGGTTCTACTAGATTTGCTTGATACCTAGCACAATTACACGTAAAAAACATGATATCAGGTCTACTTGCAGTAAGATAAAACAATGAACCTATCATGCTCCTATATAATGTAAGATCAACCGCATGCTTTTCTAACGAAGGTGATAGCCTTGTGCCAACTGCCATTGGTACTCTTAGCTTCGTGCTATTTGTCATTCCAAATTTTTCGAGCAGATTCCTTGTATATTTTCCTGATTGATGAAAATGCCTACTCTGCTTTGATAAATGTTTAAGCCAAGAAAATTATTGATTTACACATCATGCTCATTTCAAATCGGCTTTTCATCAAAATTTCAAATTTACTAGATAAAGTAGGGTTAGTAGAGCCAAAAATACTATTGTCAACATAAATTTGAACAAGCATTAGATGATTCCCAACTTTCCTTCGAAATAATGTAGGATCACCTGATCCTTGTTTAAATTTCGACTATTTTATGAAACTAGTAAGAGTTGCATACCATGCTCTTGGTTCTTGTTTTAACCCATATACAGCTTTATCTAAAATGTACACATGATCAGGATGCATTTCATTTACGAAACCTGGAGGTTGTTCAACGTAAACAGTTTCTTCGAGTTCACCATTGAGAAAAGCACATTTCACATCCATTTGATAGACATCAAAATCCTTATGAGCGGCATAAGCTAAAAATATTCAAACAGCATCGAATGTTGCAACAGGGGCAAAGGTTTCTTTATAATCAATACCTTCTTGTTGCGAATATCCTTTTACGACTAATCGTGCTTTATTTCGTACAATATTTCCATCTTTTTCGGTTTTATTTTTGAAAATCCATTTTAACCCGACAATCGAAACATTTTTAGGTTTAGGAATTGATCTCCAAACCTTTATTCTTTCGAATTCAGCCAGTTCAGATTGCATTGCAACAACCCAATCTGAGTGTTCCATTGCAACCTTAACTGTTTTTGGTTCAATTTTCAAGACAAAAACATTGAACATGCAAAATTATTGATGAGTATTTAATACCTCATTCTTTGCACGAATCTAAGATCTTGTTAATACTCCATCATGAGGATTTCCAATGACTTGATCTTTCAGATGAGTCCTTGTCCATTTCTCTAACAGTGGATATGCAGGATCAAATTCCAAAGGTGCATCTTCGTACATCACTTCATTTTCAGATCCTGCATAGAAAGATTATCATTTATTTCATGAAATTCATCATTTTGATCAAGACTTATCATCTCATCATCATTATGACTACTTTTGACAAAATTATCATTCTGATGATCCCCCTCAACAAGATGCTCCCCCTCAACATCTTCAACAATTCTCCCATTCCCCACTCGAAAGAATGCTCCCCCTCAATCAGAGTATTCGAATCCAAGTGTTCCCCATCCACTGGATTATTATGCATACTTTCTCCAACTTCTGGAGAATTCGTTGTTGAAATCCTATTAACAATAGTTTGCATTGAGTCATCAAGATGCTTCGAAGATTCAGAGTATTGGTTATCATTCGCACAAACTTCAGCATCCACAACCCTGTCATGAACACCTAAAATTAAATCATAATCAAAATCAAATGAATTTACAATTTCAGATTCATTTGTTGATTTATTAATAATCGGCTTTTGTCCGAAATGTTTTTCAACTTGTTTGACATAATAGTCATCAAAAGTAAGAATAAATGTCTCTTTGACTTTGCGTGTGCGTTTCTTCAACACTTGGTATGCCACTGAGTTGTGCGCATATCTCAAAAAGATTCCTTCGTCAGCCTTTGTTTGAAATTTCAAAAGATTATCCTTGAGATTCATGATAAAGCACCTACATCCAAACACATGAAAGAATTTAACATTTGGTTTTCAGTTATTGATAATTTCATACGGAGTGATGTTAAAACGTTGATGAATAAAAGAACTATTCTGAGTGAAACATGTTGTTGACACTGCTTCGGCCCATAGGTATTGAGGAAGATTCACATATGTTAACATTATTCTGGCTACTGCACAAAGTGATCTATTTCTTTGTTCAACTACACCATTTTGTTGTGGTGTATATGGAGACGAAAAGTTATGAAAATGCCTTTCTCAATTAAGTATGAATCAAGCATATTGTTTTTGAACTCAGAGCCATTATCACTTTTGATTTTTCGAACATTCTTTTTCAAACTCATCTAAATTTTCTTGATAAAATCAATCATTGTTTAAGCGACTTTAGATTTTAACCTGAGAAAATACACCCAAGTGAATCGAGACAAATCATCAACTATAACCAAAATTTACCGTTTCTTGTTGAGAGTTCCAACAATTGATGGTCCACAAAGGTCAATTTGAAGATGTTCCAAAGGTTCCACAATTTTCGAATCTATCACAATTGGATGTTCATTCCTATGTTGTTTCCCTTGTTTACAAGCTGCACATAAGGTATCATTGTCAAATTTTAAAACCGAGAAGCCTCTAACAAGATCATCAAGTACCAACTTATTTAAATTGTGAAAATTTAAATGTGATAAATGACGATGCCATAAAAAGCTAACATCAGATGTGGCTTTTGAAAGTAAACAAACTAAAGGTTTCCCAACAATCGGTTTCAGATCAAGAGTAAACATATCACCATAACATTTCGACTTCAACAACACTTCATTCATTTCAACCTTTGAGATAATACTCCATTCTTCGTTAAATACAACTTGATTGCCAGTGCCCACAACAAGTTGTGAAACACTTATCAAATTATGTTTTAGACCTTCAACATAAGCAACGTAATTTACAGTAAACTGTCCATTCGTTACTTTCCCATAGCCTTTCACTTGACATTTATGATTGTTTCCAAACTTCACAACACCTGCATTTTCCAAGCTTCAAAAATCTCTCAAATTTTCTTTTCGTCCAGTCATGTGACGTAAGCACCCACTATCGATATACAATTTCTCATCATATTGCTCGTCACATAGCACCTGCGATCATTGAAATAATTTAGGTACCTAAGGTTGTTTGGGTCCTTGGAAATTAGTTTTAAAAACAGAATGAAATGCAGAACCTTTAACCCAATCATAAAATTTAGTTTTGAGACTATCAATTAAGTCCACATCACTAGGTAAAGGAACATAAACATAAGTTTTTGTAGTTTGGGATTGTCACTGACACAAGCCTTCCTCTTTTTAGATTGAGTATGAAGACAATTTTCTTTCAAAACCGGTTGCCAAGTTTTTATCGAAACATTTGAATCTTTTGAAGATGAGCTTTCAGTTGACGAATTAATTATTCACATATTTCTCATAAGCTTCTTGAATTTGTTGTTGATAGTATTTCCTTGATTGATAAATTCGTCCTTTTTCTTCAAGCCAACGATCAATGTTTTTGTCACGAGACAACCCTTTTGTGTACGAAACTTTATAGATTTGTTTTCCTGAAGGATTTAAAAAATTCGGTTTTTGTGGGACGAAATCGACATTTGATTTAGGATGAAATGTCATTGCATATCGACTTCCATCATTGTTTCCAACGCTTGTATTTTGAGAAAATCGATTGTGAAATTTTTATTTTTGAGAAAATCATGATTGTTGATTAGAAGAAAATCATTGTGTTGAGTGTTGATTTTGAAAGCTCTTTGAGGTATTTTTGATATTTGTGGAAAACTTTGTATTTTGATATTTTGAATAATTTGTTTTTGGATAAAATTCAGATTTTGTTTTGTTTGATTGAGCAAGATTTTTCTTTTGATCTGAATAAGATGTTAAATTTGAAGACTTGTTCTCAACAGATTTAGTCTTTGTAATTTCAGATGTTTGCAATGTCAAACCATTTTTTTTCTTTCGAGACTCCATGGTTTGCCAAAAAAATCTTCTTTCGAGCTTGTGTTTTTGAAATTTCATTTTCTTTTGAAAACTTGTCAATTTGTTCTTTAAATTCTTTTGAATTTAATTTGACAACAATTTCATTTTCCACAAAAACCTATTTTGTAACTTCTCTCACAACATTAGATTTTTGAACCCATTTGCATTTTGGTTTTTGTCTTTGAAAAACATAAGAATTCCTTGTTAGATTATTTTTGACAATGCTCTGATTTGAAAGAATCCTTCGTCTATTATTTTCTTATTGTCATCTTTGACCAGTGTAGTCAGGGACAAGTATGATTTGAAACGAATCCTTCATCTGTTGGACTACAATGGTCAAACATGTAATTATTTTATGAAGATTGGAATAGTTATGATCAACCTTAGCAACTTCCTTCGTCATCTCAGAATGAAGTTCTTCAATCTTTAAATTAACATCCTCATGTACTCTCTTCAAAGCTTCGACAAAAGAGAAGATGTCGTTCCTTAGCAAAAACCCTCAAATCTTTAACCTCATGAATAAAAGAATCAGATTGGCGCTTCAAACGTTCTTCATTTTTTGTATCAATCTGTTCCATGATGGTTTTCAAACGATGTTCCAGTCACCTCGAGATTCGAATTGACAGGAGAATCCCTCTGGGGGTGATACGGAGCCCATGTCATCTATTCGAATTGGAGATGAGGTGCCCTCGTCTTCAAGATCAGTCTTAACCACCACTCCATCAAGAGACTCTTACAATTTCTTTTGATTTTTCTTGATCTTCTTTACTAAATCCTGAGCTCTTCTTTTCTTTGAAGCCGGAGAAACTGGAGGAGGGATTTCATGAATAATCACCCCCTTTCGATTGATATGAGGTTTTTGAATCTTTTGTAACTTGGAAGCAAAAGATCCCTTGGGTGAAAAAACAATTTGCTCAGGAACATCTATAATAATAGGTCTCGGATATGGTGAATGGAGAGGTCTATGGGCATGTTTCTTCGTACGTTTTAAAATACCAGTCTTCGAAGGCACCACCTCCATTTCAACATCATTTATAATTGGTTCTAGAACAGGCTTAGTACCACGCTTTGTAACAACGTCAGGAACAACTTTAGGTTTGTCAACCTTTGAAGATTTCTTAGGACTCTTGCAACGTTTGGAAGATGCTGCAATTCCTTTGGGTAGTAAAACACCAATTTTGACAGAAGGATTGACTGATTGAAGATAAGCCACAAGAATTGGGTTTGTGGGATCAACCTTGCGAAGCATAGCATCTGGTATCCTTGCAACAGTAGGAAACACCTCCAAATCATCTGCAAGATTATTTGGATGTTGATAAACCCCAAACTCAACAGTAGGAATATCAGCAGGAACCAAAATACCCTCCTTCTCATACACATATTGGAGAATCTGACTTTAATATCTTTCACACGAAACACCATTAGCCACATGCGTGTGTGAAATACTAACACCAAATTCCTCCCGTAGATGAGTTTCATAATCCATGTGCAGATCATAATAAAGACCAACAACCATGACATAAATCTCAAGTCTGCCTTTATCCAGACCCACACTCCTTCCTGTCAAGAATCAAAGAAAGATTCCAAAAAGGAAGTTCCACACACATGGTAAAAAATATTTGTTGAACTGACTGAGTTTAGTGAGTAGAGTTTGATGACCCATCTCATTAAACATACGAAACACTTGTTCATTGGTAACCTCATATAAAGGACCACCATTGGGAATGTTCAAGATTTAAGCAAACTTGTTTATCGTGAGCTTGTATTTCTTATCATTGGTTAACTGAAACGTAATTACCTTATATGTTTTGTTGAAAATGGTAGTAGAACCGGCAAACGATAACCATGTCATTGGAACTGAGAAGGAAGCCATCGTCACAGTAGATAGAAAAGAGTGATTAAGAGACACAATCAACATTTGTAGTTCATTAGGGTATTTTGAGAAATTAGGTTGAACCCGATACTTGGATCCTTGAATCTTCAATAATGGTTGATATGAAGCTTCATCTATGGTTTGAAAAGGATCAATTGGAACATTTGTGGCTGCCACTGTTAGGGTTTGAAGGTTGAAGAAAACAGAGAAGTATAGGTAAAGAGGATTTAGGGAAAATATTTAGCCTGATCGTGTAAAGGTTGAACAAGATACCCCAAAATCCTTTTATACTGTAACCCAAGGTTTGAATTTGAAGTGGTTAGCAATAAATGCATGCCACGTGTAGCCTTGAAAAAACATGCATGTAGCCATAAAGACAGCAACGTCTAAAAAGTAGTGAGCACTTTTCCTGGAAAATTGTGAAATAACCCAACCGTCATATCAATCAATCGTTTCACTTTCCCTAATAGGATAAGAACCGTCACTAGACCCTTTGTTTCGAGGCTAGGCTCATTCGCTTTTGGGTTTAGAAACGAAATCATAGCCAGACGTTCGAAATCTAGGTTTCGATTGGTAATACCCATGACCTCAAGGATATTTGTGCTATTGTGTGCCAACAAAATAGAGGGAACCAAAATAACAAAAATATGCGAATAGTGACATCAAATAATCTTTTAATGGAAAAGCAAATGGATCCCGGGCAACGATCACTTCATTCGACATCAAGAGAGATGTCAAACAGCTTGCGTGGTATCCCGTGATATACAATCTAATACTCATAGAGGAGTATCAAAGGGCATCTTTTAATAAGCTTCGAAGGTAGGAAAAATTTTGGTTCATGATCACAACTTAACATAAGTGTGAATTCGATGATCAAAATTACTTGTATGACCAGTGTAGTTAGTGACAAGTGAAAGGTAGATAAATGGTTTAAATGACGAAGAACCAATTGATATTCAAACGGAAATCATATTTCAACAACAAATAAGGACTGGATCTTGTTGGGAAAAAATGTCTTGGGATAAGATTATTTTATCAAGACCACGCAAATCAAAAGAAATATGAGTTTAAATGTCGAATAAGGGTACATAAACAATTATTTTGTTGAAATCTTGAACATGATGTTCACCGTCAATTCTTTTAATGGTTAGAAATGTTGGGTCTCACCACCATCACAGTCTCATGAATCAGGATCATGAACATAGACTTGTGTGATATCCACATTCTGGTTGGTTTCTACCAGAGATGTCGAGGATATGCAAGTGAAGTGTGTGAATTGTGAAGAGTTAAGTTGATAAAAATCATTTTTCAAGAAACATGTTGTGCCTCTGCGAATAATAAGGACCAAAAAGAAATATCTTAACTCAAGATGAGAAGAGAAAGGTAGCTTGTCGACTAATGCGAATATAGCTTTATTGGGAAGGAACTCTCATAGTGAGTGATCCATTAAGGCTTCAACACACATTGAGCCTATGAGACTTAGGTCGACATACAACAACATGCTTCTAGGGATGCCTAATGAGTGCAAAGTGCATAAATGATACATGTCCCTTATAGTAACGAAGCAATGACCACCATGCGATGTCGATTGAGATCTAATCCTTAAAATCATGAAACTCACAAAAGAAAAAAAAAATGGATTTTTGGTTTTGAAGAGTAAAAGAACAAAAATAAGAAAAACTTTTTGGAATTTTTGTTTTTGAAAGATAAAGACAAAAGAAAAATAATATAATTTTGGATTTTAATTTTGTGAAGATTAAAAGAATGAAAATAAGAAAATCTTTTTGGTCGTTTTGATTTAGAAAAACAAAATTAAATAAAAACTAGACAATGTTACCCGACGAACGAAGTAGGATAAATCGATATTGAGAGTTGATGAATCGAGAGAACAATTGTCCTGGTAAAACGAAGTGAAATCTGAATCGTTTAGAGGATTTTTGAAATCGAAGCATGTCGAACGTTGAACTGTGAATAGTAACGTCTGATTCACTCAGCGAAAAGTCGACTCCTCGTGAGTTTATGATGAAGATTCATTAGGAACAACAGTTGCATCAAGCATTCCTAATAGACTAGATCTTGAGAAAAGATTTTTCTTCAAAGTCTTAGTAAAGATATCCGCAAGTTGATCTGTTGTTTTCAGAAAGTGAACTTCTATGTTTCCATCCTCAACATGACTGCGTAGTCACGAAGCTGACTTTGAATCCAAATGATATGAGAAGTGCAAGATGTAACAACAACATACTTTGCTTCTGCTGTGGAAATCGAAACACATGTCTGCTTCTTCGATTGCTAGCTTACAAGCATCCCATCCAATAATTGACATCCACCAGTGGTGTTTTTCTGTCAAGTTGACAACCATCAATTGTGTTTTTCCTATCAAGTTGACAACCACCAATATCGGCATCCGAAAATGCTTGAATTAAGAAACCAGTCTTCGAAGGGTACCACAAACCCAAAAAAATTATCCCTTTGAGATAACGAATGATATTCTTTACATCAGTTAGATGAGGTTCCTGGGATTTGACTAATACCTAGCACAATTGCAAACAACAAACATAATATCAGGTCGACTAGTAGTTAAGTATAGTAACGAACCAATCATGCTTCTGTACACTGTGAGATCGACAACATGCTTGTCCTACGAAGGTCCAAGACAAGTGCCAACTGCCATAGGTACACGAAATTTCGAACTATTCGTCATTCCAAAATTCTCTAGCAGATTGTGAGAATACTTCTCTTGATTGATAAAGATTCCTTCTTTGCTTTGACAAATGTTTAATCCCAGAAAATTGTTTTTTGGGAATAAATATGAGATGACGAATGTGGAATATCAAGAACAATCAAGAATCAATCACCATAATATGCAAGTAATCTGATAAAGGTTTTCGTGTATATTGATTATGACATTAACGTACAGAGAAAAACCCTAATCTGGACAAAGCTTACCTCAAAATCTAACCTAGTGATTATTTATAGGGAACAATAAATATATATCGTAAATATAAAATCAATGCCTTAATTTAAAACCAATGCCTTAGGGAATAAATCCGAGATGCGAATGCAGAATATCAAGAACAATCAAGAATCAATCACCATAATATGCAAGTAATTAGATAAAGGTTTTTGTGTATATTGATAATGACATGAGCATACTGAGAAAACCCTAATCTGGAAAAAGCTTACCTCAAAATCTAACCTTGTGATTATTTATAGGGAACAACAAATATATACCATAAATATAAAATCAATACCTTAATATAAAACAATGTAAAGGCACTGTAGGAAATTATAAAATGATTAACCGTAAAAAGGCTTCGCTAAATAACCAAATACGTCAAATCAGTTTTAATATCTCAAATACTCAACAATCTCCCTAGATGTTGAAACTAATGAAGATCACGATTTTCGATCTTCTTGGCATTTCTCCCCCTAAATTGTGAGACTCATCTGCACATGGGGTCTTCAAAGCGAGAGAAATAAAAATAATCTTCCAAATACGAACTCCCCCTTGAATAATCATCACCCCCTTGAATCTTCAACAAATACCATGGAGAGAATCCGGAAAGTTAAGAAGAATCACCAACAATCTTCAAAACCCGTCAGATTTGATGAAATGAATCCCTTTTAGAATAAACCCAATCTTCAAATATTAAAACCAGAAAAATAACAAAATTAATTTTGTATATTTTGAATTTTAAATTTAAACAAAAGAATAGAAAAAGAAACAATAATTTAGAAGGGTTATAAAAGAATAAGACCAAAGAAAAGGATTATGAATGAAAATACTTTGGAAAGAAGGGGTAAAAATGGTAAAATCCCAAGAAATTGAAAAGAATTTTGGATATGGGGTAAAATTTCTGAAAGTCATGGAGTATTGGATGTTGAATGAGCATCATCATTTTCCTGAGTCAAAGTCAAATCATAAGAATGTTTTGAAGCTTCAGGAATCTGATTATCCTCAGCATGAATCTCTGCATCTATGACCCTGTCAGGAATACCAAAAATTAAGTCTTAATCAAAATCGAAAGAATTATTAATTTCTGACTCAATATTTGCTTCTGAAATGATAGGATTTTGATCAAATGGTTTTTTGATTTGTTTCACATGATAGTCATCAAAAGTTAGATTAAAAGTTTCTTTAATCTTCTAGGTTCGTTTATTCAACACTCTATATGCCACCGAATTGTGTGAATATCGCAAGAATATTCCTTCATCAGCTTTGGACTAAAATTTTAAAAGATTATCTTTGAGATTCATTATTAAGCACCTGTAACCAGAAACATGAAAAAAATTTCACATTCGGTTTTCGATTATTGATAATCTTATATGGAGTAATATTAAAACGTCTATGAATGAAAGATCGATTTTGTGTGAAACATGCTGTTGAAACTGTAACATCCCGAAATAGCAAGAGTAGCGTTGAAGGGCTAAAAGTGCTAATTGGGAAAGAGTGACTCGGCGAGTCCATGGATGGACTCGGCGAGTAGAGTCGTGACTTGGTCGCGTGTTAAGTAGCCGACTCGGCGAGTCAATGAGATGGACTCGGCGAGTAGGCGCTGAGTGGAGAAAACCCTAATTCTTGGAGTTGAGCCCTATATAAAGAGTATTATGTTTCCTCCCCAGCCTCTTTATTCCCCCCTTGAGTCCCAGAAACCCTAAATCACGGAGAGGCACCATTGTTGAGTGGATTGGAGCTTGGAGAAGTATTTGTTGAAGAAAGTTTGGGAGTTTGAAGGTGTGGAGCAAGGGGCTTTGCTTGGATTCGAGTTTCCTTGCAATTGGGGCGTTCTTCTGAGCTAATATCTCGTTCTTAGGTTGTTGTTATCTTGTTTCTTCATTTTGGGGTTTGAGGGAAGCTTATCTTGGGCTATATTGGAGTCTAGAGGTTAGATCTGAGGTTGCTACCTCAGATCTAAGATGGAGAAGAATCAGAGAGCACGAAAGTCCCTGTGTTGGAGTGTTTAGTGAAGCCTTCATGTCCCAAACCCTAACCCAAAGTGCAAAAAGCCTAGATCTCGTAGGATTCACGTAAAGTTTTCCACTTTACGTGATGAATGGGTTGTAAAAAGCTAGATCTATGTTTTGGATCAATTGCATGGCCTGGAGTGCTTCTGTATGGATTCAGACCGGTGGTACTCGGCGAGTCACATGGGTGTACTCGACGAGTTGGTTGAAGATGAGCTGGGACTCGACGTGTTGGAAGAACTACTCGGCGAGTCGGATGTAGATGGCCTAGAACTCGGCGAGTTGTATGAACAACTCGGCGAGTAGGTTAAAGATAGCCTTAGACTCGACGAGTCTGTTCTTGGACTCGGCGAGTCTTGTCGAAGAGTCCCGATGTTCTCTGGTTGAGTCGAGAATCGGTGAGTCAAGGGATGACTCGGTGAGTTGTGTGCGAGTGGACTCAGAGTTGTTGGACTTGGCGAGTCTCGGGGTGACTCGGTGAGGTAGGTCGCGGATTTAGGGAAGTTCTGAGTATGTGGACTCGGCGAGTCATCGGGTTGACTCGGCGAGTAGAGTTAGCCAGGGGTTGACTTTGACCTTGTCTTTGACCAAGGGTTGGCCTGTGGTTTCCAGGGGCATTTTGGTAATTGTTGATTATTGTTTTGAGTTCAGTGCTTTGGTGGTTGTACAGTGGTGGACATCGTATCAGTGATCGGAGCAGCTTGGGTTATCTGTTCATTCGACAGTTTCGAGGTGAGTTATCCTCACTATATCAACAGGGTCTACGGCACCAAGGCCGGCCCTTATCGGATTGAGATCCGGGTAGTTGTTATGTTGTTGCTATGATATGTTCGCATCCTGAGAGCTAGGGTGGTATATGTTAGAGACCTGATTGAGATCGGTATCCTGAGAGATAGGGAGATGATATGCTAGTGATCTGTTAGGTCGGTATCCTGGTTAGGATGATGATATGCTATGTGATCTGTTTGATCTCCTTGTTGACTGTGAATTGCTATATGATTGTATCTATATGTGCACATGGTTGTTTGGACTGGAGTTGGGTTGAGGCGGGTCCTGCTGTGTGTTGTAGGCCAAGATACCCAGGGCGGACCGGTTGTCCCGAAGGCCCAGCGAGCGGACCGGATAGGCTGTAGGCCCGGAAGGGCGGAGTAGACGTGCCGAAGGCTCGGAGAGTGGACCAGATAGACTAAAGGCCCGGTGCGGGCGGACCAGTCATACTGAAGACTCAGAGAGTGGACCAGGTGGATTGAAGGCCCGGGAGAGGGCGTACCAATCACACTGCAGACTCGATGTATGTGGATAGACTCAGAGGGTGGACCAGGTGGACTGTAGGCCGGTGCGGCGAACCAGTCACACAGTAGACCCGAAGTGCATGGCTGTTCTGTGATCGGATATGTTATGGCATGTTATGCGTGTATGGTATTTGTGTTTGGTATTTTGGGGGTATCTCACTAAGCTTTCGGGCTTACAGTTGTGGCTTTATGTTTTTCAGGTTCTTCAGGAGACCGTGGCAAGGCGAAGGCGTGATCGTACCGCTCCTCATGTTTTTGGTCGTGATGTGATTCTGGGAATACTTTAAATAATTTGTAATGAAAACCTTTTTGTAGTGATTTTAATGAAATCAGATTGTTTTTGAAAAATTTAAAATTGGTTGTATTTTTCGGTCGTTACAAGTTGGTATCAGAGCCTTGGTTTGAGTGAATTGGAGGAACATTCGTGTGACTCCAGTCTCAAATCGAGGAGAGTTTTCAAAAGAGTATTTAAAATGGTTTTCAAAATGAGTAAGGGAGGACGCGGAGGTACGATAAGCCGGAGCCAGTAAGTAACCCCAAAATACCATACATGTTACTTGTTTTTGAGCTTTGATAGAACAACATGCTAGAGTTAGGCTAGGGATCTTCAGGAATTCATGATAATGTTGCCTGATTTGTGATGCCTGTAGCCTAGGGTTCCTTATGGGAGATTCTCAGTGTTCCTCTAATGGTGAGGGTTGAGCGTCGTTATGCATGTTTCTCTAGGGTGTTGTGGTAGTACTTCATACAAATATGGGTAGGTGTGGAAGGTAGTATGGGCATGTACTACTGAAAGCACAGGACCCATACGTGTATCAGGGAAACCATGATCTCTAGGGTTGGATTGAGAGAGTTGGATCCCAGGTTTGTGGGAAGAGTCTGAGATTTCGTGTGGTGTTTTTTTTTAGTATGGAGAGTCCGAGGCATGATGAGAGTGGATCCGGGTCAAGATCGGGAGCTGGAGAGAGAGTTCCGGGCGGATCGGTGCCGCCCGAGGTTATCGGTCAGATGAGCACGAGCGAGTTGGATGCGAGGATTCGTGAGATCCTGCGTGATGAGATTGCTGAGTTGTTTCGGGCTGAGTTGCCAGAGTTATTTGGGTCGATCAAGACCGCCATGGTTGAGTATTTTCATGAGTGCTATGCAGCTCTCACTGAGACGGCTGCCGCGGCGGCTACAGCGGCTGTAGCAGCGGCAGGGGGAGGAGCTGGTCGGGGCTTTCAGTATCGGGACTTCGCTAATACGAAGCCTCCCACCTTCGATGGAGTTCAGGACCCGATCGTCGCTATGAGATGGTTATCAGACGTGGAGTCGTGTTTCTTCACGTGTTCATGCCCTGCTGATCAAAGGGTGAGGTGTGCTCTGAACCTGTTGAGGCTCGGGGCGAAGGATTGGTGGAGATTGACCACGGGGTCATATTCAGATACGCAGAGGGCTGCGGTTTCATGGGATCAGTTTAGGGAAATGTTCATCACTCGTTATGTTCCGCAGGTTGAGAGGGAGAGATTGGCTCAGGAGTTCCTTGAGCTGAAGCAAGATTCGGAGTCGGTGACTGAGATCACCAGGATGTTCACTGAGAGGGCGATGTTTTGCCCTAAGTTCGCTTTGGAGCAGGCTCAGATGTCCCAATATCTGAGTATGCTCAAGAGGGACATCAGGCAGTTTGTGGTTGCGCAGAGGTGCGGGACATTGTTGGAGTTGCAGGAGGCTGCTAGGCGGCGTGAGTTAGAGATTGAGTTGCAGTTACGTGAGCTGAGGCAGGCTCCGGTGCAGTCGCAGCCGGCGCCGAAACGGTCCAAGATCGTTGATGTTAGAGTGGGGGACCTGAGCAGACACACTTGTGGAAAGTGTGGGAGGAGTCACACCGGAGTTTGTAGGTCCGGTGGTGCATGCCGCAAGTGCGGAAAGGAGGGGCATTATGCGAAGGATTGTCGGCAGTCAGCACTAGTTCGGGATTTGAGGATCTGCTATCATTGTCATCAGGTTGGATATTTGAGGGTCAACTGTCCACAGTTTGTTGCAGGATCGGTGCAGGCTCCAGCACCGGCCACTTTGAGGATCACAGGTGGAGGTCAGGGTGGAGCGGAGCCCCCAAGGGCTCAGGGTCGTGCTTATCAGCTGGCGGCAAAGGAGGTCAGAGCAGTGGCGGATGCAGCTGCGGGTATGTTTCTTTCTTGATGTCTTGTTATCTTGTGATTATTGTGGTGTGTTGTTTATATGTGCTGGTATATTCATGTGGTTTTCGATGCGGTATTCAACGTTTTGCGGGTTGTGGTTTTGGTTATGGGTTATTGTTTTGGGAATTCGTCGGTTATCTTCCATGAGAGTTTTAGTGGAAACCTGGCATGGGTTTGAAGGTCGGGTAGCATCGGCTTTCCGAGGAGTGGTTAGATGCAGTCTGAGTTTTCTTTCGAGCGGGCTGATCGGTGTTGATGTGAGATCTCGATAAGGTTGTTTATACTTGTGAGAAGTCGTCCGCGTGTAAGTGTTTTCCTTGTGCAGAGATGTTCTGGGAGGTCGGTGATGGCGACCGGTGGTTGTTAATCAGTGCTTCAAGTGGGGGAGAATTGGAGAATTCTCCGGGAGATCGATGGGTATTTGAGGGTGCTTAGCTGTTGGGATTCAGCAAGTGTTCTGTCAGCCCAGAGTATAGGCTGATAGAAGCAAGTGTCGGGCATGCGGGGCGGGATACAGACCTAGGGCATTTGATTGTGGAGGGCCTGGGAGCGGACCAGGATCGAGCATGTGCAATTGAAATAGAGTTTGGAACCCTTAAAGGGCTAGAACAGTACGCATGAGAGGACTTCCGAGAGTGATAGCTCGGAATGATGAATGCTAGTTGAGCGGTCCGGATAGACTAAAGGCCGGTAGGCGTACCAGTCAGGCCGAAGGCTCGGAGAACGGTCCAGTCAAACTGAAGGCACTAAGAACGGTCCAGATTGGCTGAAGGTTCTGAGAGTGGTCCAGATGGGCTGAAGGCCTGGTGAGACGGTCCAGTCATGCTGAAGACTCTGCAGGTATGGTTGGATCAGTGTGAGGATATGGATTGTGTATGTGGCAATGTGATTGCATTGGAAGGTCTGGCCCCGGGTAGTGATCTTGATTGGTGGAGATAATGCAGGAACTTGAGAGTCCCTGCGATGAGAGTCAGAGTATGTGAGCTGGATGGATAGCGGATACGGTAAAACAGTGGTGTAGCGTTGGGCGAGCACCGTGGCACTTGTTGGAGTGACAATGTGGCCAAGTGGATTCCTTGGAAAAGGAAGAGAGAAAGGTGTGTAACTCTGGGAGGGAGTGCAAGTTCATGGAAGTAAAAGCGGCAGAGCAAAGTTATGATTAGAGTAATTCGAGGATGATTATCGAGCAGCAGGCTTGCGGCAGTGAGTTAGAAGCTCATTCGGTTTGGGATGTCTGTTGAGGTCGCGGAAGGAATTCTGCAGGTGTAGAGCCAAGAGGCTCGGAAGGGATGCTGGGAGAGAGTCTTGGGCTCTCAGTGTGATTCTGATCAGGGTGTTGGGTATGTATTAGTGGTCCATCCTGGTGGATGTTTGTGAATATCATCAATATAGCGGGTTTTCCCAACCTGAGGGTGCTAGAGCTAGTTTAGCATGTGTATGTGATTGCAAGAGGAGAACTCGTGGGAGTTGCTCTGAGATTGAGAACGGATCTTTCCGTCGTCATGGAATGGATAGAGTGGGATTCAGATCGGGGATCCGATGGTTCATAGTTTCCTAACCCATGTGAGTCGAGTGATGGTTGTGATTTGGAGCAGTGTTGTATCATGAGTAGTACTCAGTTGTTAAGTGGAGTTATCAGAGGGTGAAACCGGTGCCCGGTTTGAGGCAGTGGTCAGGACGCCGTAAGGGAAGGGAGAGTGTGTTCGAGTTTCGATGGGTATGCCTTAAGGGACCTGGTCCGGTTAAGGCCAAGTGGCGCGTTGTGGGAGTATCTTTGGAGTTGAATTGCTGTAAGCTTCGAGGACGAAGCCTAATTTAAGTGGGGGAGAATTGTAACATCCCGAAATAGCAAGAGTAGGGCTGAAGGGCTAAAAGTGCTAATTGGGAAAGAGTAACTCGGCGAGTCCATGGATGGACTCGGCGAGTAGTGTCGTGACTTGGTCGCGTGTTAAGTAGCCGACTCGGCGAGTCAATGAGATGGACTCGGCGAGTAGGCGCTGAGTGGAGAAAACCCTAATTCTCGGAGTTGAGCCCTATATAAAGAGTATTATGTTTCCTCCCCAGCCTCTGTATTCCCCCCCTTGAGTCCCAGAAACCCTAAATCACGGAGAGGCACCATTGTTGAGTGGATTGGAGCTTGGAGAAGTATTTGTTGAAGAAAGTTTGGGAGTTTGAAGGTGTGGAGCAAGGGGCTTTGCTTGGATTCGAGTTTCCTTGCAATTAGGGCGTTCTTCTGAGGTAATATCTCGTTCTTAGGCTGTTGTTATCTTGTTTCTTCATTTTGGGGTTTGAGGGAAGCTTATCTTGGACTATATTGGAGTCTAGAGGTTAGATCTGAGGTTGCTACCTCAGATCTGAGATGGAGAAGAATCAGAGAGCATTAAAGTCCCTATGTTGGAGTGTTTAGTGAAGCCTTCATGTCCCAAACCCTAACCCAAAGTGCAAAAAGCCTAGATCTTGTAGGATTCACGTAAAGTTTGCCACTTTACGTGATGAATGGGTTGTAGGAAGCTAGATCTATGTTGTGGATCAATTGCATGGCCTGGAGTGCTTCTGTATGGATTCAGACCGGTGGTACCCGGCGAGTCACATGGGTGTACTCGACGAGTTGGTTGAAGATGAGCTGGGACTCGACGTGTTGGAAGAACAACTCGGCGAGTAGGTTGAAGAGTCCCGATGTTCTCTGGTTGAGTCGAGAATCGGTGAGTCAAGGGATGACTCGGTGAGTTGTGTGCGAGTGGACTCAAAGTTGTTGGACTCGGCGAGTAGAGTCAGCCTGGGGTTGACTTTGACCTTGTCTTTGACCAAGGGTTGGCCTGTGGTTTCCAAGGGCATTTTGGTAATTGTTGATTATTATTTTGAGTTCAGTGCTTTGGTGGTTGTCCAGTGGTGGAGATCGTACCAGTGATCAGAGAAGCTTGGGTTATCTGTTCATTCGGCAGTTTCGAGGTGAGTTATCCTCACTATATCAACAGGATCTACGACACCAAGGTCGGCCCTTATCGGATTGAGATCCGGGTAGTTGTTATGTTGTTGCTATGATATGTTTGCATCCTGAGAGCTAGGGTGGTATATGTTAGAGACCTGATTGAGATCGGTATCCTGAGAGATAGGGAGATGCTATGCTAGTGACCTGTTAGGTCGGTATCCTGGTAAAGATGATGATATGCTATGTGATCTGTTTGATCTACTTGTTAACTGTGATGTGCTATATGATTGTATGTATATGTGCACATGGTTGTTTGGACTGGAGTTGGGTTGAGGTGGGTCCTGCTGTGTGTTGTAGGCCAAGATACCCAGGGCAGACCGGTTGTCCCGAAGGCCCAGCGAGCGGACCGGATAGGTTGTAGGCCCGGAAGGGCGGACCAGACGTGCCGAAGGCTCGGAGAGTGGCCCAGATAGACTGAAGTCCCGGTGTGGGCGGACCAGTCATATTGAAGACTCAGAGAGTGGACCAGGTGGATTGAAGGCCCGGGAGCGGGCGGACCAATCACACTGCAGACTCGATGTATGTGGATAGACTCAGAGGGTGGACCAGGTGGACTGTTGGCCGATGCGGCAGACCAGTCACACAGTAGACCCGAAGTGCATGGCTGTTCTGTGATCGGATATGTTATGCGTGTATGGTATTTGTGGTTGGTATTTTGGGGGTATCTCACTAAGCTTTCGGGCTTACAGTTGTGGTTTTATGTTTTTCAGGTTCTTTAGGAGACCGTGGCAAGGCGAAGGCGTGATCGTACCGCTCCTCATATTTTTGGTCGTGATGTGATTCTGGGAATACTTTAAATAATTTGTAATGAAAACCTTTTTGTAGTGATTTTAATGAAATTGGATTGTTTTTGAAAAATTTAAAATTGGTTGTATTTTTCGGTCGTTACAGAAACAACTTCGATCCATAGATATTAAGGTAAATTGGCATATGTAAGCATCGTTCTAGCTGCTTCGCACAGTGATCTGTTCCTTCGTTCAACAACTCCATTTTGTTGTGGTGTGTAAGGAGATGAAAAATTGTGTGCAATTCCAAGATCTATCAAAAATGAATCGAGAACTTGATTCTTGAATTTTATGCCATTATCAATTTTGATCTTTCTCACTTTCTTGCGCAAACGGAGTTTAATATGCTTAATGAAGTCAATCATTACTTGAGTAGTTTCAAACTTCTATCAATGAAAGAAAACCAAAGTGAACCTTGAAAAGTCATAAAACTGAACAATATGTAACTCATTTTGTTGAGAGTCTCAACAGTCGAAGGGCCACACAGATCAATGTGAAGTAATTCGAGAGGTTCAATGATCTTCGAATCGATAGTAATTAGATGAGCCCGTCGATGTTGCTTGCCCTGTTCACATGCTACACATAACAAATCGTTATCAAATTTTAAAATAGGTAAGCCTTGAACAAGATCATTTACCACCAATTTGTTGAGATTTTTGAAATTCAAATGAGACAATCTTCTATGTCACAACCAACTTAGATCAAATGAAGCCTTTGAAAGTAGACACATAGAGGGAACACCAACAACCGGCTTGATATCTAGAGTGAACATATCTCCTTTTCTTTTTGACTTGAGCAAAATCTCTTTGGTTTCTTTATTCGAAATAACACTTCATTCTTCATCGAAGAATAGTTGATTACCAGTGCCCACAACAAGTTGTGAAACACTTATCAAGTTGTGCTGAAGACCTTCAACATATGCCACTCAATTAACCGTGAATTTTCCATGTGTTACTTTGCCATATCCGTTAGCTTTGCATTTATTGTTATTCCTAAACATCACCACTCCAACATTTTCTAAACTTCGATAATCACGTAGATTTTCCTTTCTACCTGTCATGTGACGAGAGTAACCACTATCAATATACCATTGTTCATCGTATTGCTTGTCACTTAACACCTATAATCAATTAAAGAACCTAGATCCACAATGTATTTTGGGTCCTTGGTTATTAGAGTTGAATGCATTATGAAATGAAGATCCTACAACCCATTTACGAACTTTATATTTCAAACCATCGATTAAGTCGATTTCCACAGACTTATGTATCGAAATAAAATCATGCAATGGTTTAGAGTCGATACTGACTTTCCCTTTACCATCGACAGTTCGTTGTGACTCAGCTTTTGCATTAGGAATAACTTTCCACTTTCGAACAGAGGGATTTGATTCCATTGACGAAGAACTACCAGTTAGGGATTCATTTAATTAGCTGTCATAAGCATACCGAATTTCATGTTGAGAAAACTTCCGAGATTGATAAGGCTTTCCTTTTCCTTCGAGCCAGTGATTAATATTCTTCACATCAGATTTCCCTTTGGCAAACGAAGCTTTAACTTGTTGCTTCAAAACAGGGTTGGAAAAGTAAGATTATGTGGGTTTGAAAGGTTCATTTTTCTTCCCATTGACTTCTAGCTTATCAAATTGTCGTTTTGGAAACATTGGTTTTGCATGTGGTTGATAACGGTTTTGAAAAAGTTTATTATAACTGACATTTGTTTGATTAAAAACTTGTTGTCCATTTAAAAATCTTCTTTGATTTTGATCTTGATAAAAATATCTTTGTTTATTTTGTTGAAAACCCTTTTTTGAATATTATTTTGTGAAAACCTTGCATTTTGTTGATTAGGAACAAAAGTCCTTTGTTGTTGGTTTTTAACAAAATTCTCATTTCTTGGTTTTTGAAAACCGGTTTTTGATTTGGCTTTTGAACTATGGAATGAATTTTTTATATTTCATTTTGTTTTTGAGTGGGTTTGTTCTGAACAAAACACTTATTTTGAGAGGAAGTCTTAAGTTGTTCAACCTTTTTCTATTCAAATGATTTTGTTAACAAAAGTTTTTGTTTCTTACGAGACTCGACATTTTGCCAATATACCTTTTTCGTTGCTTTACACATTGAAATTCCTTCATCTTTTGAAATTGTTCATAAAACATTTGAGCTTTTGTGTTTTGAGAAACTGATTCATTTGAAGATTTGTCATCAATTACTTTTTCTTTATTTACTTCCCAAACCTTTCTTTCGAAACTTCTTTGTTGTCCTCAACAACAATTTTGTTGACCTCCAGTTTCACTTTGTCACCATTTGCCGAGGTAACAAGCACTTGATTAGGAAAAACAACATCATTTGTGCATTTGAAGTTTAGATAAACGACGGAGTTCAATTCGAGATAATGAGGAACTTTATCCTTCATTACCTTATCAAACTTTTCTTTTTCCTCATACACCTGATCGACAACCACTCTAGGAATTGTTATTTCATTCGAAATGTCTTCATCATCATCACTTGCAGTTTGACTATCTTCGACAATCACATGATCACTATCACGAACTTTCGTTGTTGAGGGTTGGTGAGAGTCAACTTTAAGCAAAGAATCATCGCAAATTTCTTTACCATTAGCCATCGAAGTGACATTAATGACAGAAAGTTGAGAACAATCAACAACTTCCTCCTCCTAAAGTTCACTGACATTGTCAGAATCATCTTCGACATCAACAAAATTGTTTTGAGAGTTGGATGTCGAATGCTTAGTCTTTTGCAAAAATTTCAATTGTTTGTTTTTGGTCAAGGTCTTATTCACAATATTAAGTAGATCATTTGCATCTAAACATTCATCTATTTTAACAATCCCATATGCATATGACTCTTTCGGGACCTTGTCAAATTCAGAAATCTTTTTCTCAGAGTCATAGGTAGTCGGATCTATTTTTCTCTTTCGAAAGTCAAGAAAGGTAAAAGTTTTCTATGTTGTTCTTTACTTATATCCGGCGAATGATGTTAAGCAATCAAATTAGCAAAAAGTCTCTTAGCTGAATTACAATATATGTTTCTTTGTTTAAGCAGAATACAATTATCTATTCTTAAATCTTTCCTATCACAAATAACATTTTTAAGCTCCAATTCTAAATGATCTACTCTACTACACTTCGACTCCAATCTTTTATGAGATTGTAGCAGTAAAGATTTTGTTTGCTCAGCATTACTACTAATAGAAATAAGCATGTCATTAATGCAAGATAAAGTATTATCAAAGTCAGACAAGGTATCATCATATGAATTAATAGGAATTTCAATGGATTCAAGAAGAGTACGTACCTTCGAAGTCATTGGAGACTTGTCAGCCCCAGTAGTAACGAAGAATTTGTCAGTTACCTTCTCTTCTTCCTTGCTTTCCTCCTCATACTCAGCAAACATAATACAATCGCATCTCCTCATCATCTGATCCAGATGACTAGATTTGATACGTTCCATCCCCTTTGAAATTTCCTCTTGCTACCAAAGACATCCCTTCGTCTTAGCTCCCGCTTCTTTTAGCCTCTCTTCATAATACGCCTTGCCCTTAAGTCTTTCTTTTTTATCTTCTCTCTTCCTTAACATGCGGTCACTTGCCATATGGTTTGCACCATTACAGTAATTGCAATCGAAACCAGAGTCACCTTTCAATTTCTTCTCTGGCTTCGCAACCTCAGACTTGTTATCTTTTATCTCCACGTTCGTCTCTTCTCTCATACCCTTCGCATTTGATGAGATTCCCTTAAAATCACCTTTTTCTTTGAACTTTGAATTGAATGGGTAACAAACTCCATATCTAGGCCATACACCTCCTTAGATGCAACCCGAACCACTCCTAACACTTGAATTGAAGTGTTTTCGCGCTGCAGGGTGTATATTCTTATTTATTTAGTAGTTCAAGGACTAATTAGATACAATTATGTATCTCTTCATATTACATAGGAACCTCATGTGTGTTCAAGCCCTGAACTGACACTTAGCATCCTAGCCGACACATTTCTCATCTGGTGAGTTCATACCCCTACACCCTTTTCCGTGTTTTCAATGTTTTCAGGGGGAATACAAGAAAAAGTACAAGGAAATCTTGTACTAAAACTTATTATTTCATTTGAAATGTTTCATATTCCATATGCTTTTTTAACACTAGAAACCTTTTTAACTAACCGTTTAACTTGTAGAGTTAGTTTTCAAACTGTTTGTGAAACTCGTTATAAAATGTTATATTTTATATTTCACAAATGATTTTTCCACATCATTACTGTTAAAAGCATTAGCTTAGTACTTTTGATTCGTCCTCGGTAACACTCCACAGAGATACCCGAGTGGAGGACCACCTTTGTAACAGGATTTTTCCGCATTATTACTTGTAAATTTGTTATTCTTAAAAATTGGAGACACGTCCTTTGAAACACTCCACAGAGATACGCAAGTGGAGGACCGCCCCTGTAACCAGAATCTCCTGGACGGAGAGTGTGACTTGAGTGCATAGATCTATACGGGGCTGACTACCCCGCACCTCGCTGCTAGCTACAGTGGGACCGGCAGGTCTACGGGTGACAAAATCCATAAAATGATATTGGACTTCTTATTGCCATATCTAGTCTATCGTATGGTTATGGAACTCGCAATTTAGATAACAGAGATTTACTTGTTAGTAATAATGAACCTAGTAACTAGTTTACTTCCTAGTTATGAGTTTTATATACGTGTTAAAACTAATGCACTTTACAAGGATAACCAGGCTTTCAGAATACTTCTCTTAACGCTACAAGTATGGTAGATACTTGTACACTTCATTCCAGATCGATAACCAACCACTAACTTTTAGGAAAATAAGGGTTTTTCTTGGGATCACTTTACTTTTCTTAACCAGGTTGTATGATCAATGGATAACTAGACTTTTCTTATAAGAAAATATGGGATTTTCTTGGATAGCACAACTTTTTCAGAAAACCAAAGGAAACTTGTTCTTTTACAGAAACCACCCGCTTATGAACTCACTAGCTTTATGTTGATATTTCTAAAACTGCTTGTATTCTCAGGTCAACGTTAGACAGGTACCCCACAATCTTTTGGAGAAGATGGAGCGTATAGAAGTCTCGTCTTTACTTTTGTTATATTATTGTATAGATAAAATATGTATTACCTTGCTTTTCAAACAAATGTAAATTTCCTATGTAATGTAATGGTTATGTTTACTATGCTTACTATGTACATGGATTGTGATACTTTACATGACGTCCTCCGCCCCAGAATGTTTCCGCCATTGGTTTCGGGGTGTGACACCGATGCTCTGAGCCACAAAGCGGAGAGTGCCCCGATTCGATATATATGCATGAGGATGATGTTGATGACTCCGGTATTAGATATCATCCGAGAGGCCCATGTAGAGGCAGTTAGACCAGAGAACCGCAAAAGGGAGCGGGTGATTAGGCAAGTATCTGAGTTTGTTACTGATAGCCGAGGGCTTATGACCTTTCATGGTCGGATTTGGGTGCCGTTTATGGGCGAAGCACGTAGCATTTTGATGGAGGAGGCGCATAGATCGAGATTCTCGATCCATCCCGGGGCCACTAAGATGTATTTCAAGCTGAAGAGAGATTATTGGTGGCCCTGTATGAAGAGGGATGTCACATGGGTAGTGGAGAGGTGCTTCACTTGTCGTCGGGTTAAGGCCGAGCACCAGCATCTGCATGGTAAGCTGCAGCCACTGGAGGTTCCCCAGTGGAAGTGGGAATAGATTTCTATGGATTTTATCACCAAATTCTCAAAGACCGCGAGGGGTGTTCACACAATTTGGGTGATTGTGGATCGGCTGACCAAGAGCGCTCACTTCCTTACTATCAGTGAGAGCTCTTCTATAGAGAGGATAGCAGAGATATATGTGAGAGAGGTGGTGTCGCGACATGGAGTGTCGATCTTGATCGTGTCAGATCGAGATATACATTTCACTTCCAGGGTCTGGAAGAAGTTCCATGAGGAGTTAGGTACGAGATTGCACTTCAGTACTGCTTATGACCCGCAGACGGATGGACAGAGTGAGCGGATGATTCAGATGCTCGAGGACATGCTTCGAGCATGTGTTTTGGACTTCGGTGGAAGTTGGGATACATACCTACCCTTGGCTGAGTTTTCCTACAACAACAGCCACCATTCGAGTATTGGTATGCCTCCCTTTGAGTTGTTGTATGGGAGGACGTGTAGGACCCCCATCTATTGGGGAGAGGTAGGGCAGCGAGTAATAGGTAGCACAGAGATAGTGCATCAGACGACTGAGCAGATACATCAGGTCAGACAGAGGTTACTAACAGCCCAGAGTCGCCAAAAGAGTTACGCAGATAGGCGACGATCCGAGCTTGAATTGTAGGTAGGAGACTTCGTACTCCTGAAGGTATCTCCTTGGAATGGAGTGATCCAATTCAGGAAGAGGGGCAAGCTGGGGCCCTGGTACATTGGTCCTTTCAGGGTGACCGCGAGGGTGGGAAAGGTAGCATATCGTTTGGAGCTACCTGCGGAGTTGAGCCAGATACATGTTACCTTCCACGTCTCGCAGTTGAGGAAGTGTATAGTTGACGAGATGGTAGTAGTACCGCTAGAGGATATTCAGGTGGATGAAAGCCTGAATTATGTTGAGAGGTCAATCGCGATCGTGGATCGGAAGATCAAGGTTCTGAGGAACAAGGAGGTGCCCCTGGTTCAGGTCCAATTGCAACATCGGAGAGGGTCCCAGCTGACTTGGAAGCTGGAGATGGAGATATGGAAGCAACATCCAGAGTTGTTTGCAGAGCGAGACTTCGAGGGTGAAGTCTAATTATAGTGGAGGAGAACTGTAATATCCGAATTTCTAGGTATCATATTTTAATTATTTATTTTGATTTAAGAGGAGGGACTCGACGAGTTAATGCCTTGACTCGTCAAGTAGGATCGTGATTTGCTAACTGGATTTAATGAATGGACTCGATGAGTCGGTGGGTCGACTTGTTGAGTCTGCGCAGAGGAAAGAAACCCTAAATCTTTGGGTCTGTGCCCTATTTAAGGGTCCTGATGGCCTTCTTTGGCGGCCACTGTCACCCTTGAGAGAACCAGAGAACCTAAGAGCATAGTGAGTGAGAGAGGAAGCCATTTTCATCATCTCTAGCGTGATTTTTGCAATAAAAGAAGGAAGGAGGGAAAGCTAGGCAGGTTAAGGAGCTCTGATTTGCTTCCATTCAATCAGAAGGTGCTACTAGAGGTACAAATCTATAATCATTCTCGTGTATATGGTGGACTACTTGGATCTAGGGTTTTCTTATCCCTTGTATAGCTTGGATTGGAAGCATATAAGGTTCCAAGGTGGAATGAGTTTTAGATGTGGACCTTAAGAGGTCCAGAGAGTCCCAACCATTCTGCTTTATTCTGTTCCCTTGAAGATATGAGCCTAGGTTGCCATTTTAGAAGCTATTTCACCAAAAAAAAAAGCCTTATATGTATTGCATGAATGTAAACATTGGACCTTTATGTGATAATTGAGCATTGGGAAGTCAGACTATAGGTTAGAGAAACAAATATGACCACATAAGGTCATATGAGTATTGCCAGGAAGGAACTCACCGACTCCATGAGCGGACTTGACGAGTCGAGTCGGGTTGCCCCACGATTCGTGTCCAGTGGTAAACCGTCGAGTGAAAGGTTAACTCGACGAGTCGAGTGAGGCTTTATGAGGATTCAGAGGACACGCAGGGACTCGCTGAGTCACGCGAGTGCACTTGACGAGTTTGGTCAAAGTTTGACCGTTGACTGGAGTTGACTTTAGTTGACCTCAGGGATTGGTCAACAATTCGACATTGGAATATTATAGGGGTAAGATGGTCTTTTCCCCTTCTGAGAGAACATAGGGAGGAACTAGTCTAGTCTTTGAGAGTCGTATTAGTTAGAGATAAGTGCTTATGTGATTAGGCGGAGGCTAGATCAGTGATTCGAGTTAGAGACTTTCCAACATTACCTGAGGTGAGTCTTCTCACTATACATTACCTAGAGTGGTATATATGTGCAGACCAGAGGGTCTTATGTGTTATCTGTATGATTGAGATTATGTGCATTGTCTTACGTGTATGTTGTGTGTTATATAGACCGGACCGGAGTGTCCAATGACTTACGAGGCCAGAGGGTCCTCGATTAGACCAGACTAGAGGGTCCAACAATCTAGACTAGACTGAAGGGTCCAACGAGCTAAACCCGACTGGAGGGTCCAATGAGCTACGGGACTGGAGGGTCCCGCTGAGACACATCGACCGGAGGGTTGTATCGACTTATAGCCTTGAGTAGCGTATGCGTTGTATGTGGTATTTTGGGGAATTCACTAAGCATTTATGCTTATCGTGTTATGTGATATGTGTTTCAGGTACTAGCGAGGATCGCGGGAAGGCGCCAGCATGATTTGTACACACTGATGGAGTTTTATGTATTCGAGATCCTGGGATATGTTTTATTGTGATAACATGTGATACATTTTTAATTTTGAGATTACTTTATGAGACATGTTGTCTTTGAAAAATGAAAAATTGTTTTGAAAATTTACGTCGTTACATATTAAACCCAAAGACTGTAAGTTGATGTTTGTATAGAATTGTGATTGTTGAATCGTTTATGTATTCCATAAATTTTTAGAGTGGAGTTAATTTCTTTGTGAGTCGTTATAACCATGCTTGATATGTCAGATCTGCCTGTAATGGCGTTTTTCAGACGTCGACTTGTTTAAGATAAGACATTTGTCACCCTAGACTGGCCTAGTCTTGCTATAGCGAACAACTCAGGTGTGGGGCTGTCAACCCCGTATAGATCTATACACAAACTCTCGCTCTGCCTCTAGGAGACTCTGGTTATAACTACAGGAGTAAATGTTGTACACTAGATAGATACGAATGAAAGAACGTGTCTCACAAGAACCTTAACTATGTTTACACGAATATTGTATCACACTGTTTAGTGTACTAATTGATGTTTGCGATATTGTTTTAAGGTTACAAGGCCCAACGAGTACGTAAACGGACCAAAAAGTCCCAAATAAACATGTAGTGCATATTCCAAGCCCAATAAGCATGTAAATGGACCATTAAGGCCCAATAAACATGTAAAGTATATTCCAGGCCTAACAAGCATGTAAATGGACTACAAAGGCCCAATCAACATGTAATGTATATTCCAGGCCCCAAAAGCATGTAAATGGACTACAAAGGCCCAATAAACATGTAATGTATATTACAGGCCCAACAAGCATGTAAATGGACTAAAAAGGCCAAAAACACATGTAACGTATATTCTAGGCCCGATTAAAAGTGTAAATGACGTATTTAGTCCATTGGTTATTACGTTGGTTGTTTAAGCTCAATTGTTTACCAAAATGGCGCAAAAGACACATTTTTGTAAGAATGACATTTTTGGTCCATAAAACCAAAATTTTACAATTTAGACGCATTTTTGGTAAAAATGACACTTTAGGTCCCTTAAGACCCAAAACTTTACAGTTAAGGGCTTATTTGAAGTAAAATGACATTTTTAGCCCACTTTTATTAGAAATAACACTTTCGGCCCAATTTTTATGAAAATTGAAATTTTCGGCCCAATTGTGTATAAATTACCTTTTCGGCCCAAGTTAATAAAATTGGCATTTCTAGCCCTTTTAACCGAAAATTAACATTTTTGGCTCAAATTTGTTTAAACTTACAACTAAATCCACAAGAGTCAAAAAGTTACAAATTTAGCTTATGAAACCGTGAAGGCCCAATTTGAGTCCCATTTTGTGAAAATGTACACTTTTGGTCCTTTTAAAACTATGAACTTCACAAAAGTCCATTTTTATTTAAAAATGACCCGTTTTGGCCCTCTTAAAATCGTGAGGTACATAAGAACCTCATTTTTTGTTTACTTTCTCAATTTTTGTCCCTTTACATGATTTTACTTTGTTTCAAATATCCTTAACATGTTTTTAATCCTTTCGTTTTCATAATAAGTTGCATGGAGTGTTTTAGTTTACCAATATCACCATATTTTAGTAGATCTATCGAAATCTATGAAGTTCCAACACATAAGCAATTGTATCCTCCCCCAAAACATAGTAAAAACCCGAAAATAAGGGGCTGAACATAGTAATTATGCTTAAGAAAGTCGGGCATGGAATCACCGAGTCTCTGCGGGGATTCCCCTGAGTCCCTTCTGACTCACCGAGTCACTCACCCAACTCGGTTACTCAGCCCCTGGTTCGAAATCCCTAAACAACCCGCACCAACTCGTCGAGTCTGCCAATGGACTCGGTGAGTGCATTCCATGCAGAACCCCAAACGACCTTCTAAGGTCAGATCTGTTCCACTAACTCGTAGATCCAATCCTTCCAAGCTTATTTATCACGTAAAGTTCATGTCTTGGTGCTCATATCACACCTAATGACTCTAAAATGGTGTTTTACCCTTAAGCACAAAGATCCCAAACCAAAACCTGCATGGATTCATAAAAAGTTTCAACAAAGGGACACTCTGGACCTCCAAGGGACCAGATCCAGAACCTAACTTGCTTAAGGGACCAAGGGAGCACTAGATCTAGCCACAAAAGGACTCAATAAGCCCTAAATCAACATGAACACCACCTCAACAGAAAAGGGTTCGAAAATAGTACCTCAAACGTGATGTTCTGGACCTCAAATCTTCAGGAAGCTAATCCTCATGCTCCCTCTTGGCTGTAGCTTCCTTTCCCTTGCTAGACAACACTTCCAAGGTCAATAGTGGCTCTTTCTCTCACTCCAAACGCTCAAGCTTACTAGGGTTTCGCTCTGGGGACTGGTGAGCACAAATGACGGCCATAAGGCCCTTTAAATAGGCCCTAACCTAAGAAATTAGGGTTTCATTAAACAGCGCGGACTCGCCGAGTCCACCAATGCGACTTGTCGAGTCCAGTCATTAATCCGGATGAGAAATCACGTCTCTACTCGGCGAGTCTACGCACCAATTCGCCGAGTCTTCAACAAAACTCAAAATAAAAATGAATGAATATAATACCTGAAATTCCGGATGTTACAATTCTCCCCCACTGGAATCTGACTTCGCCCTCGAAGTCTCCTTCCTGAAATAGCTCCGGATGCTGCTCCCACATCTCACGCTCTGGCTCCCAGGTCAACTCGGATCCCTTCCGATGTTGCCTCTGAACCTGTACCAGAGGCACCTCCTTGTTCCTCTGAACCTTGATCTTCCGATCCACAATCGCAACTGGTCTCTCTGCGTAGTTCAGGCTCGCATCAAACTGAATGTCCTCTGACGGCACTACCGCCGACTCGTCGACTATACACTTCCTCAACTGAGACACATGGAAGGTATTATGAATCCGCTCCAATTCTGCAGGTAGCTCCAAGCGATACGCTACCTTGCCCACCCTCGCGATCACTCTGAACGGCCCAATATACCGGGGCCCTAGCTTGCCCCTCTTCCTAAATCGAATCACTCCTTTCCAAGGAGATACCTTCAGGAGAACATAATCACCAACTTGGAACTCGAGCTTGGATCGTCGTCTATCTGCATAACTCTTCTGGCGGCTCTGAGCGGTCAACAATCTCTGCCTGACCCGCTGTATCTGCTCTGTCATCTGTAACACAATCTCCGTATTACCCATAACACGCTGCCCGACACCTCCTCCTATACAACAGCTCAAAGGGTGGCATACCAATGCTCGAATGATGGCTGCTGTTGTAGGAAAACTCTGCCAAGGGCAAATACGTGACCCAACTCCCCCGGAAGTCCAACACACATGCCCGGAGCATGTCCTCGAGCGTCTGAATAGTCCGCTCACTCTGTCCGTCAGTCTGGGGGTGATATGTGGTACTAAAATGCAGCCTAGTACCCAACTCCTCGTGAAACTTCTTCCAGAATCTGGAAGTGAAACACACATCTCGATCTGAAACAATCGAGATCGGCACTCCATGCCGTGATACCACTTCCCTCACGTACATCTCTGCTAATTTCTCTGCGGAAGAGCTCTCACTTATAGCAAGGAAGTGGGCGCTCTTTGTCAACCTGTCCACAATCACCCAAATTGCATCGACTCCCGGAGCAATCCTTGGCAATTTGGTGATAAAATCCATGGTAATTTGTTCTGAATTCCATTCGGGAACCTCCAACGGCTGCAACTTACCATGCGGTCTCTGGTGCTCGGCCTTAACCCTACGGCAGGTTAAGCACCTCTCAACAAACCACGCAATATCCCTCTTCATACAGGGCCACCAATACTCTCTCCTCAGGTCTAAATACATCTTAGTGGCCCCAGGATGGGTCGAGAATTTCGACCGATGAGCCTCTTACATCAAAATGGTATGCGTCCCTCCCACAAACGGTACCCATATACGCCACTGAAATGTCATAAGCCCCCGACCATCGGTAACGAATTTCGATACCAACCCAACAACTCGCTCTCTCTTCTGGTTCTCCGACCTCACGACCTCAGCCTATGCTCCATGAATGGTGTCCAACACCGGAGCCATCACGGTCAATCGCAAACATACATCTCACAATGGGGCGCTCTCCGCCCTGCACTCAGTGCATCGGCTACGACATTAGCCTTGCCCGGATGGTACATGATCTCACAATCATAATCCTTGACCACATCCAACCACCTCCTCTGTCGCATATTTAGATTAGGCTGATCCATCAAATACTTCAGGCTCTTATGGTCCGTGTATATCGTACACCAAACCCCATACAGATAGTGACGCCAAATTTTGAGGGCGAACACCACTACCCCCAACTCTAGATCATGGGTGGGATACCTCGCCTCATGAGGCTTCAGCTACCTCGATGCGTATGCTATCACATGCCCTCTCCGCATTAGCACCGCTCCCAACCCCAAGATCGACACATCACCGTATACCACAAAGTTCTCCATTCCATCCGGGAGGGCTAGCACCGGGGCTTTGCATAACCTTTGGCGAAGCGTCTCAAAGGAGGCCTGCTGCTCGGGGACCCATGAAAAAGCGACACCCTTCCGGGTCAACCTGGTGAGTGGCACTGCGATCTTAGAGAAATCCGTGATAAATCTTCGACAATAACCTGCCAATCCTAAGAAACTCCTGATCTCGGAGGGTGACCTCGGCACCTCCCAACTCATCACTGTCTCAACTTTGGCCGGGTCAACCAACATCCCTTTCTGGTTAACGAGATACCCTAGGAACTGGACCTCTCGCAACCAGAAATCACACTTGGAGAATTTGGCATAAAGCCTCTCCAATCTCAGAACTCCGAGGATCTCCCTCAAATGCTCCTCATGCTGCTCTCTAGATCTCGAATATACCAAAATGTCGTCGATGAATACGATCACCGACCGATCCAACATCGACCTGCACACTCGGTTCATGAGTTCCATGAACACTGTCGGGGCATTGGTGAGCCTGAAAGGCATAACCACAAACTCGTAATTCCCATAACGCGTCCTGAACGCTGTCTTATGGATGTCCTCATCTCACACCCTCACCTGATGATATCCAGACCTCAAATCGATCTTGGAGAACCAAGATGCTCCCTGTAACTGATCGAACAAATCGTCGATCCTCGGCAACGGGTAACAGTTCTTGACCGTCAGCTTGTTCAACTCCCGGTAATCAATGCACATCCGGTGTGAACCATCCATCTCTTTGACAAAAAGGATAGGCGCTCCCCACGGCGAGCTGCTCGGCTGAATAAACCCCTTCCCCAGCAGCGCCCAAAGCTGTGAGGATAACTCTTGCATCTCTGGAGGTGCAAGGAGATAGGGCACCTTGGCGATAGGCGTGGCCCCTGGACCCAAATCGATACTGAACTCCACTTGCCTCACAGGAGGCACACCCGGCAACTCCTCAGGAAATACATCCGGGAACTCTCGCACTATCGGATCCTCCTCAACTGACCTCGGCCTCTCTGAATCAACCCGCGTATCCATCACATACGCCACAAAACCCTTACATCCTTGCTGTAGACACTGCCTCACTCTAGTGGACGAACAAAACGCTGACCCAGAATGTGTACCCTTGCCATACACCATAAGAATTCCCCCGCTAGGGTCTCGTATGGTCACCTGCTTCCGCTCGCAGTCGATAACCGCGCGGAATCTGCTCAACCAGTCCATGCCCACAATGACACAGACATCACCCATCGCAATAGGAACCAAATCAATCGGGAACTCAACACCGAAAATCTCGAATACGCACCCACGGATCACCTCTGTGGCATATATCACCCTCTCGTCAGCTATGGAAACTCTTAGAGGCCGACTCAATGCCTCACGACTAACACTAATATGCTGACTAAAAGCCAAAGATACAAAAAACCGACTCGCACCTGAGTCAAATAACACCAAGGTAGGTATAAAATTCACAAGAAAAGTACCTACGCATAACATGATATAAGCATAATATCTCAACATCAAAATAAATACACGAAAGAATACATACCAGCCACGACATCGGGTGCTGCGCGGACCTCCTCCGCGGTCAACTGAAAAGCTCTCCCTCGTGCCCTCGGCGCCTCGGCCTTCACTGGCCGACTCTCGGTAGCTCTGATGGCGGCAGGGGCAGATCCCTGAGGTGCTCCGTGAGCTGATCCCAGCAACTGCGGACACTCTGCCTTCCGGTGTCCGGTCTAGTTGTAGTGAAAACACACTGCAAACCCCTTGGGGCAGTCCTTGGCCATATGCCCCTCCTTGTCACACTTGTAGCAAGATCAAGCTCTACAAACTCCATCATGACCCTTGCCGCACTTTCCACAAGTACGACCCTTCTGGCTCCCTGCTCTGGGATCAGCGAGCTTGACCCGCTTGGCTGCCGGCTGGGACTGTGTCGGTCGCCGATCCCTCCCCTGAGACTCCGCCTCCTCCCTAGCCTGAGTCTCCATCTCAATGTCCCTCTTCTGGGCATTTGCCTGAAGCTCGGCAAATGCCCGGTATGAGGAGTTCGCCACAAACTCCCGAATATCTCTCTGCAAAATACTCAAATAACGACTCATACGTGCCTGCTCAGAAGACACGTGCTCAGGGCAGAACACCGCCCTCTCAGGAAACATCCTGGTGATAACCGTAACGGACTCTGTACCCTGCTTGAGGGTCAAAAACTCCTGTGCCAACCGATCCCGTTCCACCGGAGGAACGTACTCATCATGAAACATGGTGGTGAACCTCTCCTAGGTCACCGCAGCAAGCTCTGCTGGAGAATAGTGTGCTATCGTGAACTTCCACCAGTCCTTCGCCCCCAGGCGAAGCTGGTTCAGCGTAAACCGAACCCTCAAGTGCTCCGGGCATGAGCATGTGTAAAAACAACCCTCAATTTCAGACACCAACCTCATCGCTGCAATCGGATCTTATGTCCCATCAAACTCTGGTGGCTTCGTGTTGCTGAACTCTCGGAACAGCAACGCATCATCACCCTACGGCCTCGCAGCAGCAACAGCTGCGGTGGCCGCTGCAACAGCAGCCTCAGAAAGAGCAGCATAATGCTCGTCAAAAGTCTCAATCAACGTGGTCTTAATAGACCCGAACATCTCTGGTATCTCTGCCCTGATGGCCACAGCCACATCCTTATGAACGATCCAACGAATCTCCTCATCACTAGTCCCACTGCTCTCTGGCATAAGACGTGTCCTCACCATGATCTACCTCTGAAATACAACATATGATACATTAGAAATTCATTCGAGTATACTCGCACTCGATAACTCATCCCTCCTTGATCCCTGGCATCCCGAAGATTCTTACATGGACTGTACACCGCCCCGGTGTTTTCAGTAGTACGGGCCCAATACTACTGTCCGCACCGTATCAGTATACACCCCAAGTCCTCCTCTTCGGATCCCAAATCCCAAGTACTATTATGCATAATCCACTCTCTAAAAAAAATCTTTCATAAGCTCCTCGCTGCTACCTACTCACCCTCAAGCATCTCATAGCAGCTCACCACTCCCTAGGCTAAGGCATAACAAATCAGGCCACTCTAGTCCTAATAGGAGTACCTAGCCCACTCTAGCATGAGAATACATCATATAATATCACAACATATAATATAAAGGTATCTTGGGAAATCACCGTTCGGGCACTGACTGATCGTACACACGACTCTACTCTGCATTTTCAAAAAATCTTTTACTCTTTTTGAAAATATTTCTCAAATGCTCAGTTTGAGTTCAAATACGCCCGAATGTGTACTCGAATCCCTCAAACCAAGGCTCTGATACCAACTTGTAACACCGTAAATTTCAAAACAATTTTCGCATTTTATACAAAACACAATTCATTCATTATTCATAAAAACATCATTGTTTGAAACTCAACTTCATAGCATATGAAAATCCCAAGATCTCATGACATAAAAATCCCGTGTGTGTACTAATCAGGCCGGTGCCTTCCCGCGATCCTCACTAGTACCTGAAACAAATAACACCAAACACTATAAGCACAAAGCTTAGTGAGTTCCCCAAAATACCACACATAACACATATTAGCCACTCGAGGCTATAACTCTGTGGGTCCGTGGACCCTACTCTGTGAACCCTCTGGTTTTAACTCTGTGAACCTTCCGGTTCTAACTCTATAAACATGCACGACATAAATCACATAGAAATAATGTTGTACAACACATATATATAGCATACAAATACTCTGGCACATAACTCTGATTTCCTACTCAAGGTAAAGTATAGTGAGAAGACTCACCTTGTGTATCTCGATAACTCGTAAATCCCTGAAATCACTAGTGCTCGATCTCCTGAGCTATAGTCCTCCTATAACACAATACATCTCTAATTAACACTTTCCCAACTAAGGTTGACTAACCCTATCAAGTCAACATCAGTCAACTCTGGTCAACGGTCAACGGTCAGACCAACTCACCAAGTCTGGCATGGACTCGCCGAGTCTCTATGGGGACTCGATTCCCCTAAGTCCCTTCCGACTCACCGAGTCACTCACCCAAATCGTTTACTTAAACCCTGGTTCGAAATCCCTGAACAACCCGCAGCAACTCGTCGAGTCTGCCAATGGACTTGGCGAGTGCATTCCATGCACAACCCCAAACGACCTTCTGAGGTCAAATCTGTTCCACTAACTCATAGATCCAGTCCTTCTAAGCTTATTTATCACGTAAAGTTCATGTCTTGGTGCTCATATCACACCTAATAACTCATAAATGGTGTTTTATCCTTAAGCACAAAGATCCCAAACCAAAACCTCCATGGATTCATAAAAAGTTTTGACAAAGGGACACTCTGGACCTCCAAGGGTCCAGATCCAGAACCTAACTCGCTTAAGGGACCAAGGGAGCACTAGATTTAGCCACAAAAGGACACAATAAGCCCTAAATCAACATGAACACCACCTCAATAGAAAAGGGTTCGAAAATAGTACCTCAGACATGATGTTCTGGACCTCAAATCTTCAGGAAGCTAATCCTCATGCTCCCTCTTGGCTATAGCTTCCTTTCCCTTGCTAGACAACACTTCCAAGGTCAATAATGGCTCCTTCTCTCACTCCAAACGCTCAAGCTTACTAGGGTTTCACTCTGGGGACTGGTGAGCACAAATGACGACCATAAGGCCCTTTAAATAGGCCCTAAACCTAAGAAATTAGGGTTTCATTAAATAGCGCGGACTCGCCGAGTCCACCAATGCGACTCGTCGAGTCCAGTCATTAATCCGGATGAGAAATCGTGTCTCTACTCGGTGAGTCTATGCACCAACTCGCCGAGTCTTCCACAAAACTCAAAATAAAAATGAATAAATATAATACCTGAAATTTCGGATGTTACAGCGGCTTTGTTTTGTACGCTTCACCTCTGTGTCCATTATCTCAACCGGCTCTTCGACAAACAGGAGATTCTCGTTTACCTTGAACTCATCCAGGGGAACAACGAGGGTTTCATCTGATAAGCACTTTTTTAGATTTGACACGTGGAACATGGGGTGTACGCTGCTGAGCTCTACAAGTTGCTGCAGCCTATAAGCGGCCGGACCAATCCAGGAAAGAATCTCAAATGCCCCGATGTATCGCAGATTTAGTTTTCCTTGCTTCCCAAAATCGATCATCCCCTTCTAGGGAGAGACCTTCAATAGCACCAGATCTCCGATTTGAATTCCAGAGGCTTTCGTCTTTTATCACAATAACTCTTTTGTCGGTCTTGGGATGCTTGGAGTTGTGCCTTTGTTTGATTTATTTTCTCTGTCGTTTCCTGAATGATCTCGGGTCCTATAAGAGTGCTATTTGGTGTTTGTCCCTTTGCCAACTGGGTGTCTCTCACCCCAGTCCAGCAAAGAGGCGATCTACACTTGCGACCATACAAAGCCTCAAAAGGAGCAACCTTATTGCTCGTGTGATAGTTGTTATTGTATGAGAACTCAATTAAGGGCAAGTGCGTATCCCATACCCTGCCAAAATAAATCACACAGGCTCGGAGCATATCTTCAAGCATTTTAATGGTTCGCTCGCTTTGGCCATCAGTTTGAGGATGGTAAGCAATGCTCACGTCTAGTTGTGTTCCCATTGCCTTCTGGAGCGACTGCCAAAATCGTGAAGTAAATCTACAATCTCGATCCGAGATAATAGATATAGGTACTCCATGGAGTCTGACAGTGTCTTTTATATAGATTCGAGTTAACCACTCCATCTTCTACGTCTCTTTTATTCGTAGGAAATGGTCGGATTTAGTCAACCTATCAAATATTACCCCGATAGCATCCAATTCGTCCACTGTCTAAGGTACTTTGGTTATCAAATCCATGGTGATCCTTTCCCATTTCCACTCGGGTATTACTGGTTGTTTTAACAATCCCAAGGGCTTTTGATATTCCACTTTAACCTTGGCACAAGTGAGACACTTTCCTAAGTAAGTGGCAAATTTTGCTTTTATGTTGGGCCACCAATAATGTTGTTTAATGTCCAGGTACATCTTATCGGAACCTGGATGGACAGAGTTTCGTGTTTTGTGCGCTTCATTCTTGATCGTATCCCTGAATCCTCCAAATTTTGCAAACCATATACGTTCCGTGAAGTAGTAGGCTCCGTCTCCTTTGACTTCCAGATTCCTATTCATTCCATGCAGTCTTTCATTAGCGTCATTATCTGGCTTCAATGCCTCTAATTGAGCATCCTTAATTTGTGAAGTTAGGGGAGAGTGGATAGTTATCGATAATGTTTTCACCCGAAGACCTGAGCATTATTTCTTGCATAGGGCATCGGCTAGCACGTTAGCCTTGAATGGGTGGTACTTGATCTCACATTCATAATCATTTAGAAGCTCAACCACCTTCGCTGCCTCATGTTTAGCTCCTATTGATTTAGAATGTGCTGGAGGCTTTTGTGGTCCGTGAAGATGGTGCACTTTATAACATAGGGGTAGTGCCTCCAAATCTTTAGGGCAAAGACCATGGCTCCCAGCTCGAGATCATGGGTGGTTTAATTTACTTCATGTGTCTTCAATTGCCTAGACGCATAAGCTATCACTTTTCCACACTGGATAAGGACACAACCTAACCCTTGATTAGAAGCGTCGCAATATACTACGAAGTCTTCGGTTCCCTCTGGTAAGGATAGCACTAGAGCACTACAGAGGGCTTGCTTCAAGGTTTGGAAAGCAGCTTCTTGTTTGTCATTCTAGTTGAAGTGTACACCTTTTGTGTTAGCGTGGTGAAGGGCTTGGCTATCTTGGAAAAGTTCTGGATAAACCTTCGGGAGTAGCCTGCGAGACCCAAGAATTTCCGGATTTCTGTTGGTGTTTTCAGAATCGGCCAGCCTTCAATAGCTTTGATCTGTTGCGTTTTGAGCATTCTAACACTCCTAAGTTTACATGCAACCGCAAATCCCATGGATCTATGTTTTCTCTATTATACATGCAAAAATGAATATTCCAAGGTATTACCTAATCTAACTGTAGTGTCCATTATGTGTTGCGTCTTGGGCTCGGTCCTTAGTCCAATTTTGTATCCGGAATGGGCCTGTCCATCCGTGATTTATTTATTAGGGTTTAGTATTTATAGATGCTTGCATGCATCTTTATACGTAAGATTTTGGAGTCAATCATTAATAGCGAATACCTTTTATCAATTGTAACCCTAAAAAGCCTCTACATCGGAAGTTCTTTATCGAGCTCTGCTGAGGCGTGAATCTATTGAATCATTCAACTTATTTTCATTCATTCTCGTGTTTGATATTTCTATTTGCATTATTCTGATTAACCTATATAAGGTCTAAACGATCAAAGAGTTTTTCAACTCATCAATTGGTATCAGAGCAGGAGACTGTGTAATTCATACACATCTCTTCTGTGAAAGAAGTGATTAGGGTTCATTCCGCATTCATTGATATTTATTGAGCCGTCACTCCATAATTGACGTATCTCATTAATTATTCATCTTGCCCTAATATTACGTATTACAAAGTCTGATCTTATAACAGGTTAAACGATCAAGCATGGACGATTCTCAATCCAATCCCATCAACATCTCTAACAGCATCGGATCAACAACCAAGATTCCAATCCTCTACACTCAAGACTATGCAGTGTGGACGCACCACTTTGAATATTACATTATTGGATCGGAAGATAATGGGTATCTGATATGGGAAGCTATCACAACTGGCCCCTTCACTCACTCAAGCACTTCAAGAATCATTAAAACTCAAAAGGAGTATAATGATCTATTAAAAGATGTGAAGGATGTCGCTCAGGACGAAAAGGAGAAATTCCAATGCAACGTTAAGGCATTGAGACTAATTCGATTCGCTCTTCAATCCGACACATTTCGATTAGTATGTTCTTGTGGTACAGCAAAGGAAATATGGGATCGGCTACGAGAGTTGTACTCCACAGATGAAGATCTGGAGCACTCAATTCAGACCCTACTTCTCTCTGAATTTGGAGAGTTCAAGCAGAAGCCAGAGGAGGTTGTTACACAAACATTTGATCGGTTCAATCATCTTCTCAGCAAGATGATCAAACATGACATAGAAAGAAAGCTCATCGAACAGAAGGTCACTTTCTTAAATGGCCTAAGACCTGAATAGAGGGCGGTTGTGTCAACGGTTAAAGCGCATGAGCAGTTCAAATCATATTCTTTGGCGAAACTGGTGGTGATTCTGAAATCCCAGGAAAAGATTGTGCTACAAGAGAAGAGTGTGGTTTCAAACTTGGGGTCTTTGGCTCTTCTGTCTAAAGGTAAGAATGCAGCAGAAGAAGAAAAAGATTTGAATCTGGGAGACTACAATTTAACATCTGAAGACTATGCAATGATGGTGTCAAATCTCAGAAGGTTCATCAAGAAGAAGTTCCCTACCAACAAGAACCGAAACTGGCAGGCAAGCTACAGCTCTGAAAAAGTGAAAGAGGAGCCGAAGGATGAAGAATCAAAGAAAGGAGCAAAGGGTGAAGCTGATTCTGGTGTTAGTTGTTTTTACTGTGGTGGGAAAAATCACTACGCAAAAGATTGCGTGTTAAAGAAAATGGCAGAGAAAGATGAGGAGATGGATGAAGAAGCAAGTCTCCTAAAAAGACTGGAGGAGATTAAAAGGATGAAAGCTACTACTAATCTCTCTATGAATGCTCTTGTTGTGCAGGAATCAGTAGATGATGATGAGTTCGGTGGTGTACAGGTGTGGTCAACCGACTCAAAAGATGATGAAGTAAGAAAGCCTTCTCATGGAAAGGCTTATGTGGCGAAGAGTGATGATGCTGGTGGAAGATGTCTGATGGTGACAGATATATCCTAGATGAGAGGATACAACACTGATGATGGAAACGAAGTGGCTAAGGAGCGAGAGGACGTGTGCTTTACAGCGAAGCCTCTCAGTGTGCAGATAAGTGAACTAGATGAACTGATCAAGAAGGTACAATCCATTTTTGTTTCATTTAAAATTCCACAAATATCATATGAAAAAGAATTACATAACTTGAATTCAAGAATTTCAAATCTAGATAGTTGTTTAACTCAAACACGTGTCACGAATTCTAATCTAACTGACCAAATAAGCAGGGTATCATCCAAGAGTGAGGAGAGAAGAATGTGGATTGAGCAGAAGGAGTTGGAGCTGGTTAAATCTAGGGATGAAAATATCTATTTGCAAAGAGACAATCTTAAATTGTTAAAACAGAGGAATGTTTTTTGTTTAATTGCAAAAATACTTTATACTAACATTACTCAGCTGCATTTAGACTGTGAAATAGGCCAGAAGATACATAGCATGATTTTGCCCTTCCTTGAGCTAAAGGAGGATGAAATCGATGCTGAAGCATACAACTGTGAAAGTGTTGTATCTTTAGATGATGTAAATCCCACTTATATGTATGGTCTGGACAAAATTCAATCATTTATAATGTCCAAAGACCATAAAGACATGCTTAAGAATCTTTTGGATGAAAATGATAAGTTGAAACTTAGAGCCGAAACTATACAAAAATTTGACTCATTGAGTACCAAGTTAAGTTCAGAAAATAAAATTGATGTTGAAAATGCATCTGAACTTAATGAGGACGATGACATGAGTGAAATCACTGTAGAGGATGAGGTTGATTGTTCAGAGTTTATTAGGAGCGAACCTGAAAACCACAAAAACCTAATTTCTAAAAATTCTATGGAATTTGCTCGTCTGTCCAAAAATAAGTCCGTCCTTAAAGAAAAGGCTATTGTATACCAAAAGGTTAGAACCACTCCCAATCAGGTTTATAAGGTCACAGGAGTAACCGAACATCAGAGAGCCGAACTCACTGCCATGGTGAATGAAGATAATGCAAATGGCTATGATGAGTTTTTCTGGTCTGCACCGATAGACAACGCAAAGGAAACAGTTGGTTTGTCGGAGCGAACATCATGGAAGGCCAAATGTAGATATGTGGCAGAACCATTAAATAAACCTACCAACTTTGACATGCCCAGTTCCAATGGCACAAAAGAGGTTCCGGTAAAATGCGTCTCCTCAACAAGCGAAACCTCTTCCATGGAAAGTGAACCAGTTGGTCAGAAGCCGAAACAGAAAGCAAATATTCACAGGCAACCGAAACAGGTGAAAAATCAAAAGCAGCAAAGAAATCTGAGGTACAAGAAAAATCTCTCAGAGCGAAAGCAATTCTGGCGCTCCCAAAATCCTCACTATACTCACTTTGATAAAAACTCCAATCCAAAAGTAGAAGAAAATAAGAGTAAAAGAAGCTTCAGTCCATTGGATCAAAAGAACCAGAAGAAGAATTTCAGGCCATAGGAAGAACAAACCCGGAAGGACAGGTTCGGTCCCGAAAGTAACAACAACCAAAAGCCTAGTTTCGGTCCACCAAACAACAACAGACAAAGACCGGAGTTTAGTCCATCAAGCTTTTACAGCAGAAGACCCAGTTTCGGCCCAGCAACCTACAACAACCGAAAAGCCAGTTTCGGTCCATCAGCGAACAACAACCGAAGGTCTAGGTTCGGTGCCTCAAATGGTGACAACCGAAAGGGTCATTTCAAACATCAAGTTAGGAAAGATTCTTATTCTAACTTCTATTCTTCTAATTCTCCTTCTAGGCCTAATTCTCGTCCTACACCAAGCTCACACTCGAAGAAGGATTTGAAAGGAAAAAGTAAGATTTCCTCAGAAAATGAAGACCGAAAACAAGCAAAAGTCCAAACTCCCGAACCTGAATCCAAAATACCTGCATCTAACTCCAATAAAATCAAAGTGTTTACTATTAAGAGGAAAGATAAAACAACCTTAATAAAACGAACATATCTTGTTGATGTTTCTCTTACTATTCCTGTTTCTGTAAAAGGCTCACGAGGACCCAAGAAACTTTGGGTTCCTAAATCTGCTTAATTTTTGCAGGTTATAAGTGACGAGCAGTTTGACGAAGAATGGTACATAGACAGTGGCTGCTCACGTCACATGACAAGAAGGAAGGAAGAGCTATGGGAGTTTCGGTCACTTCAAAATGGTGGCAATGTCATGTTTGGTAACAACTCTTATGGAACGATAAAGGGTTATGGGATGATAACCAATGGAGACTTTACAATCAGGAAGGTGGCGTATGTAGGGGGATTGCAGCATAACCTCATCAGTGTGTCTCAACTGGTGGGAGGTATAGGTCTCAAAGTCTTGTTCGATGACGAAGGTTCAGAGATAATAGAGAAGAAATCCAACAAAGTTATTCTCAAGTCTGAACAAAAAGGTGAAATGTTCCCTCTGAATCTCAGACCAATCAAAGGGAATCCAACCATATGTCTTTTGTCCAAAGTCCATTCAGACGAAAGTTGGTTTTGGCACAGAAGGCTCTCACACCTCAACTTCAAAGACATCAACAAGCTAGTCACCAGTGGTCATGTTCGGGGACTTCCACTGCTTCAGTTCGATCGAGAACACTTATGTGCTGCATATGAAATGGGGAAACAAAGTCGCCAAAGTCACCCAACAATCATAAACACCAAAGTTGTTGAACCACTTGAGTTGCTTCACATCGACTTATGTGGTCCATCATCAATCGAGAGCATTGGCGGTAACAAGTACATCCTTGTTATTGTTGATGACTTCTCACGATTTACTTGGGTATTCTTTCTAAAGCACAAATCTAAGGCGACTCCCAAACTGAAGATCTTTATCAAGCAAGTCAAAGTGCAACTGAGAAAAGTTGTTCGAAACATCAGGAGCGACAATGGAATGGAATTCAGGAATAAAGAAATTGAAGATTTCTTAGCAGATGAAGGCACCAGTCATAATTTCTCAGCCCCCTATACACCTCAACAGAACGGAATTGTCGAAAGGCGAAACCAATCCCTGTGTGAGGCGGCCCGAACCTTGCTGAGTTTTGCTTCCCTTCCTCTATATTTCTGGGCTGATGCCATTGTTGCAGCTTGTTTTACTCAAAACAGATCTTATCTCAACAAGTGTTTCTCTCTCACCCCTTATGAGATTATTAACAACAAGAAGCCGAATATCAAGTTCTTTCACGTGTTCGGTTCAAGGTGCTTCATCTTCAACTCCAAAGAACATCGCAACAAGTTTGATGTCAAAGCTGATGAAGGTATGTTTCTGGGATATTCTCTTACTTCAAAGGCATACAAGGTTTTGAATAAGCGTTGTAAAAGAATTGAAGAAACCTATTATGTGACGTTCGATGACAATTACGTCAAGAAGTTGAAGTCTACCGAAGAAGTAATTGGAGAGATTTTCTCTCAAACAGGTCAAGTCACAGCCTCAATCGCCAATTTCTTTGACCAGTTCATGGATTTATTTGATGAACCTGAGAAAGCTAGTCATTCTGAAGCCACGGCAGCATACAACAAGATTGATCACCTTAAGAACCGAAGATACAACCAAACAAATGGGAGAAGAAGAACCAGTTCAAAACGAACCTCCCTAGAGCGGTACTTCGGTCGAGGGGGAGAATCAATTCTCTTTAAATCGACAAGGCTCACATATCCAGGGGGAGAATCCAATCTTTGATGCACCCGAAAGTCCTGTAGAACCCGAAAGCCCAGTTTCACCCGAAAGTCCTGTGGCGCCCGAAAGCCCAGTTGCACCCGCAAGTCCAGTGACAACCGAAAGTCCGGATCAGCCCTAAAGCCCAGTCGAAGAAAGACTTTTTGGTTCACATACATATGGTTCATCATCTGTCGAGGGGGAGAATTCCGATATGCACTATGAGGATGATGTTCAGTCAGAGTTGGAAGAAATGCTAAATGATGAACTGGATCCATCCTATGATCCAAATTATCCTCCTCTCGCCAAATGGACCAGAGATCATCTTGTATCTCAAATAGTGGGTGCTGCATCAGAAAAGGTTCTAACTCGATCACAACTGAAGGCGAATCAAACTGCTCTATTCTCCAAAGTAGAAATCTACACGTTTAATTCATTCATCTCCAAAGTAGGGCCGAAGACCGTCAATATTGCTCTCGATCATTCTGATTGGGTTTAGGCTATGCAAGACGAACTCAATGAGTTCAAAAGAAATAAGGTCTGGAGACTCATTCCAACACTAAAAAATGCCTCGGTTGTCGGTCTCAAATGGGTGTTCAAAAACAAAATGGACAAGGAGGGAAATGTGATTCGAAATAAGGTTCGACTAGTGGTGAAAGGATATTGCCAAGAAGAAGGAATTGATTACGAAGAGACATTTGCTCCAGTTGCAAGGTTGGAATCCGTTCGTATATTTCTTGCCTATGCTGCACTGTCACACCCCCGAACCAGACGACGGAAACGTCCGAGGGCTATTGTGACTCAATTGAATACCATCACAATGAATATACATGAATCATAACATCATTCATCACCATGCATTGAAATATTACAACCATCAGTGTTTACATTCAGTACATTGTTTTTACACATTACATCTCCAAAACATAGACTGTTCGATACTAATTAAACAAACATCATGACATTAATGGATACATTTTTCCTTTATTTACCTGTTACCTGAGAATACAAGTATTTTGGAAAACGTCAACATATGAAATGTTGGTGAGTTCATAAGTAATGTTTGAAAAGTAATGATTTGTATTGTTTTGAAATCCACCAGAAAATCCGATATTTTCTGAAAAGAGTATCGTATAAAAAAAGTGTGAAGATCCATAAGTATGCTTGTTGATTTCTATAAGCATGAATAATTGTTAGACTTGGTATGCATCACATAGGTGTAAGAGTTGAATTCCCTAGGAAAACCCGATGTTTTCCTAATACTTTAAATTACGTGTTTTGTATATTGTTATGTCGTTGCGACGTTTGTATTCGATAATTCCATGTGACATTGGATTAATTATGGGTTATGAGTTGTTATAATCACACATTAATGAAAATGACTAGCTTATAACTATACAAACGATCCCTTAGGCGTCATCCGTACTACTCACTTAATCCAACCACCCTAACTTCTCATAGCCCCACAACCTAGGAGAAAAGAGGGTGCGAAGCCCCCGTTATTTCCATAAGTCGTTCAAGGCTATCGTGAATGCGAAAGGCCCTTGGCCCGACTCGCATTTGACTTCTCGACTTTACTAGCAGTACCAAAGGACTCTTGGGGCCCAACAGCACAAAAGCTATTGAAAGTCCTTTTACACGGAATTAGGTCGTATAAGACCCAACAACATGTAAGCGCATTTCCTTCGGGCCTAAAGATCATGTCATTGGACTAGCTAGGCCCAACAAGCACGATTTGAAACTTTCGGGCCCAAAGATGGTGTATTGACTTCTTGTGAATTTCCGCGTGTGTATTGACTTCCCGTAAATTTCCGCGTGTGTATTGAAGTATCATTGTTTATTGATTTTTGATTCGTTATTAATTCGAGACCGAATCAATTCATTTGGTAACGATTTTGGTGTTGAAGGTGTATTACGTTTCGCCGGTAGTCGTGGTACTCGTATTTTATCTTAAAGGATTTATTGTTTTAAATATTTGAATTTTTCTTTTTGATGCCCCTTCTGGGATAAAATTTACACTTTTAACCCTTTATATAAAAGAATTTCCATTTTAGTCCTTAAACCATTTTTCTTGACACTTTAGTATCAAAACTTGTTGAAAAGATATTTTTCAGCCCAAATTTACTTGATAAACAGTTTTAGTTCCTCAAAATGAAATTTTCTCGGTTGAAACCTCCATTCTCGCAATTTTTACAATTTTGACCCAAAATGGAAAATTTTTGCATCTTTGGTCCCTTTTTAATTTGAAAAGCACTTTTGACCCTTGAAATAGATTTGGTACACTAGTAATCCTCTGTTTTACAGAAATGTGCAGTTTCAGCCCCTCCAAATCAAAATTTTCTCAATTTGGGGCTTTATTGGGCCGAAAAGTCCATTTTGGCCCATTATGCTTAAACTTCACATTTTTAACCCTTCAAAATTGTTAATTTTCAGAAAATACATATTAGAAACTGTTTAGACTCATCTCAAGCTTCAGAATTTGTATTTTGTCGTTTTGGGCTCCTTAATTTTGCATTTTTAGCATTTTGAGCCCAAAAATGTGTTTTAAGTCCAAACATGTTCATATTAACCAACTAAGTTATTTTTCTAGACTTGATTAGTGTGAAATGGTATAAATTATACTTATTTCATTCTTCATTTTGTAGATCTCGGTTTTTAGGTTCTTGTGGCTAGTATAAACATCATAATCACACAAGATCATACATATAAGCATAAAAATCACACAAGGCATACATATACTCATACATCTACACATTTGCTTGTATTCTCCCCCACAAAAACTTATAAAAATAGAAAAATATGGGGTATGAAGCTCACCTTGAGTTGGCTTTCGGTTTTGGAGAATATTAGAAGAAGTTTGATGTTGTTTTCGGCTCTAACAAGTGTTCCCTTGTTGATTTCGAACTTAGGGAGTTTCTAAGAGAGTGATCATGATTTTTGCATGGATTAGAAAGAGATTTTTGATAGAACAAAGAATCTAGATCATAGATCCAAGCATAATCTTACCTTAGATGAGGAATTTGTGGAAATATCTTCTTGAAAAACCTTCTAAAATTTGAGATCTTGATGAAGAGTGGAGGGAGTTTCCTTGAGAGATTTGTGAGAGAATTGTGTGTGTGTGTGTGTGTGTTTGGAATCAGACGAGAATGAGAGAGAGAGGGAGAAGAAGAGAAGTGCTTTCATGGGAAGATGAGATTGCATGGATGTTTGAAGTGCAAAAGCTTAGATATCCTCCATATAAAAATGAGGTGGCAAGCAAAGTCAACAGTTTCCTCTTGGGTTTGTAGTTTGGGCCGAGAGATAGAGAAGACAGATGGAGATTTGTGCCTTTTTTGTTTAAGTTCATAATATGGATTCCAAGTTAATGGTTTTCGCCCCATTGGCCCTTTTAGAGTAATTCACGGCCCAAATAAATATAAATATGATTCTTATGGCCCATTAGGGCTAATTAGGTTAGTTATGGCCCAATGAGGTCCATTAAAGTGTTTTATTTCATTCTAGGCCCAATATGGCCCAAAATGTTAAAATGAATGCGAGTGGGTCCAATTAGAGCCCATTTAAGAGTTCTAAGCCCAAGGTAGCCAAATTGGAAGCTTATTGGTCCTTTGGGCCCAATAAAGAAGTCCTAGTCTAAAAATGGACCTAAAGAAGAACTTCTAGGGTTTCCAATTGCTTAACGACTATTTGAATTCTTTGCATGGGGTGTTTGATTGAAATTTTGTTGTCATAGAGTAAGCATCATACATGCTCTTATGTTTTTGATTCATAATTTGACTTAAGTGTTGTGGTTACAAGGCACAAAATTCATGATTGTGACATGCACATAAGAACTTTGATGTCTACCAGATGGATGTAAAGTGCGCCTTTCTGAATGGGGAACTTGAAGAAACCGTGTACGTGGAGCAACCTCCTGGTTTTGTAAATGAAAAGCATCCAGATCACTGCTACATCTTAGATAAGGCTCTTTATGGTCTGAAACAAGCACCTAGGGCATGGTATGAAACATTAACTAAGTTTTTAAAGATGTCTAAATTCAAAAAAGGTTCGGTTGACCCAACCTTCTTTCGTAAATAGGAAGGTAACCACCTTATGATCATTCAAATCTATGTCGATGATATCATCTTTGGCTCAACGAATCCTAGCCTAACAGATGAATTCAGAAAGTTGATGGAGACTAAATTTGAAATGAGCTCAATGGGTCCGATTAACTTTTTCCTTGGTTTAAATATTAGACAGGGACCCGATGGCATCTTTATCAACCAGGAAGCATATACAAAGACTCTCCTTGCTAAATTCGGCATGATGGGAGACTCCAAGGTCAAAGTCCCTATGGCGTTCGGCACCAAGCTCACACCATCTTTGGAAAAACCGGTAGTCGACATAATGCTATATCGCCAAATGATTGGTTCCCTGATGTACCTCACAGCTAGCAAGCCCGATATAATGTTTTCAGTGTGCTATTGTGCCAGGTTTGAAGCAAATCCTCGTGAACCACACATGCTGGTAGTGAAGAATATATTCCGGTATTAGAAGCGAACCATCTATCTCGGTCTCTAGTATCCCTCAAACTTAGGTTTCTTCGTTCAAGCCTACTCAGATGCAGACCTAGGAGGATGTGGTCTAGACCGAAAAAGCACTACAGGAGGCTGTCAATTCCTCGACGGGAAGTTGGTGAGCTGGAAATCTAAGAAACAAACATATTGCAGCCGCCTCCTGCACATCTCAAGTGATTTGGATCCAAAGCCAACTCCGGGATTATGGACTCAATATGAAAAAGATCCCACTATATTGCGACTCAGAAAGTGCAATTAGGATCTGTCATAACCCAGTGCAACATTCCAAGACCAGGCATATAGCACTGAGGTATCACTTAATTAAGGATCATGTGGAAGATGGAAATGTAGAAATTTACTTTGTTCGAACCAATGATCAACTGGCCGACATCTTCACCAAAGCCCTTCCTGAAGCACGTTTCAATAAAATCCTACAAGGCCTAGGTATGATGGAATCGGAGTCTATTCCAAAAATGCCTTCTCAAAACTAAAAGTTGGAAGCGAAATGAACCGAACGCTCGGTCTATTTTGGGGTCGGTTCACACGGGAACCGAAATGAACCGAACTCTCAGTCTATTTCGGGTTCGGTCCCACTGCACTTGTTTTTGCTTATCTCAAAAAGGTGATATATTTGGTTGTATACTTTTGTACAATTGTTTTCTAAAAATAGAAAAATATTTTTTAAGGAACCGAAATGAACCGAGCGTTCGGTCCATTTCTGGTTCGGTTCGAAATTTGTTTTGTTTGGTTTGATTTATTTTTCTCTTTACAAAAATATCAAAAATTCCAAAAATATTTTCTTTCTTTTTGTCTCTACTTCTGTTTATGTTAACAGTTTATGGAATATCGATAGGGCTGGTATCATTCTCACACTTTTTACTAGCTAAGTGTCCCTAGAAGCATGCTGCTGGATGTTGTCCAAAGCCTCAACTAATTTTGAATAAAGCCTTATTGACTGGGTATATACAAACCTTGTCTTCCCAATTAGGTTGCTACATTTATTCTAATCATGAGCTACCTTACTCTTTTCTCATATGAGTTAATAGTTTTCTGCTTAGTCACTATTTTTATAGCAGAGGTACTTTAGTTTCTTTACACCACCTCAAACATTTTTTCTCCATCATATTCGGTTCATACATGTAACCCTTGAGACTCTCAGAAATTACCATTGAGGTTTATGGTTAGACAATCTCTGTGTTTGTGAACTTAGCTTCGTGTCACTACGTGCTAAGTGAAACCCACAATTCAATACCCACTATGCACTGACGGTGAACAATTAAATTTGCTCTAGATTTCACTCATGAATTAACGAATCCACCCAAGTGGTTGTACCATGAAATCTCTATTTTTCTTTTTGTGTGATTCTTATGAAATTGTTACATACCATAACATTTCTTCCCATAGAATCCAATTTCAAATTTTCTTGAGATTTCACACCAAGCATTTCCATCAAGTCACTAAAATACTATCCAAACCTACTTGTTCAACAGACCACATTGATCTCACAAGTACTTCATTCGGTTTCTATCTTATGTCAGGATCCGAAATTCTGAACTGAAGCGAAATCCACCCCTCTAAGCCTAATTAAAAGATGCCTTTCAACACTTCTTAACAAGTGCTTGATCATAATTCAACGGGAAACCACACAGACACTTTAAAGTCTCTCCTGACTTTGAAGGAAGAGATTCGTGCCCGGGATCCACTGTTTCGTGTCTATATTGACATCACAAGTTCCCACATATATTTTGCTTTATTTCTTCATCTTTGACACTCTATGCACAAAAATCTTTTTGATTTTCCAAAACTCTGGTTTGGTTAACTACAAGCTATTTTTTATGTAGCTCCGGTTTTTAATGCTATATTCCCAAAGGGATGTTGTGGTTTATCTACGTGTTTGTTTTTATTTAGTGAAGACAGCTCATTTTAAAGATAAGATGATGACTCAGCCGGGAGACTAAAGGTTTCAAGAATTTAAAAAGGTACTTGATGGGAAGACGTGCAAAATGGAAACATTTTTCTCTCTCATGCGTAATCATAGGGGTTGGTAACCGTCACGCGTCAATCGACTCAGGAACCACTTCACGTTTCAAGAAGATTTGGTGGCGATCTTTCTCTCACCTCTAGAGACGGTATAAAGGGTTAAACCCTAGGTGTTTTACCTCTTTACTGCACCCAAATTTCTGAGAGCAAGCAAAGACGCTTTTCTCCCACTGTTCATCTTCTTCTTCGAAGCACTCAAGAATGGCGGATTCCTCCTCTATTCATGAAACCTCCCACATTCTCCCAATCAGACCCCAGCAAAGCTTGGTCATTGATCTCACAGCAGTTTCCTATGATGCCTTCATGTACCCCATAGTGGAGTGTCTCAAATACTCTCCACTGGTTCTCGCACTGACCAAGGTCGAAACTGTACCTATGGAATGTCTATCCCAGATTTTCTCCACTACTCACTACGATAAGTCTATTGATCGCATCTACTTCGACATTCTTGATACCAAAACCTCCATCTCAAAACAGCGATTTTGCTCGCTTCTAGGGTTTGAACTCGATGAGTCGAGGGTTAACCTTGATTTGATTTTTGTGGGACAATTGTTCTCCATGTTTTACAACATGGGTTACACTGAAATCCTTACCATTATCACGAAGTTCAAGAAGTCGTCTCTTCCTCCTCAGTGGAATGGCTTTTTCACGATACTGTTCAAGGGTCTATAAGAGAGGAGTGCAGGTTCTGATGGGGGCTAGTCGTCTGTTCATGACGATTCTCTATGGGTTGTACAATGGTGTCAACCTCGACTATGGCTCAGTTCTATGGAAGCAATTAATCCAAAGCCTTGCCTCTACTTCTCGCCACTCTGAAATTTCCTATGCCAGGTTCTGGAAGCTCGTCACCAAATGGGCAATGGACAAGTATCATGTCCTCGTTGTGGCTACTTCTCCACTCTCCACGATTGGCGTCTTCCACACCACAAAGATCATCGTTACTGATCCTTCCAAGTTTCTATTTGTTGGCTCAATTCCTGAGTCAATGTATGCTTGTGTATCAGGGGAGAGCCGCATCATCAAGACCTACAAGGAGTTTCTTCCTTTGGTTCCCAGAGAGCTCACTCCAGAGATGCTTCAGTCTATCAATGACACCGACAAACCTGCTCCTAGGAGCAAGAAACCAGAAAAAGGGAAAGACAAGAAAGTGGTCAAAGGGGCGAAAGGCCCTTCTCCTAAAAAGAGAAAACCGACGAAGGCAGCCCAATCACCTCCACCAAAGAAGAGGAAAACCCATCCCAGGCGAAAACTCATTCTTGCCTCTTCCTCCAGTGAATCAGAAGATGAGAGTTCAGACTCAGAGGAGTCGTTTCGAGGCGACTCTCCTCCCTGTTCGCCTTCACATGAGGTACCAGTTACAACCAAACCTGTCTCTCCTCCCCCAATCACTATCTCTATTTCCATTCCCCCAATAAGCTCCACCACTCAAATTCCTTCTACTTCTATTCCTGTACCACCTCCCATTTTCTCAGACGCGACAACAACAACAACAACTGGAGTTCGAACCAACGTATCTGATACGGGGGCTCGTACTTCAGCACCCAAACACACATTTACAACCGAACATACTTCTACACCCGAACCTACTCCCACAACTGAACCTCCACCTTCGCCTTCATCTCACAATCACTCAGCCAATACCGAGAGTTTTCTTGGAGGGGAAGACATGAACTTTGATTCTGTTTACTACAGTCGCTACCAGGTTCAAAGCGATGATGACGATGATGCTCATGTCACCAAAAAGCACATCAAGGAACTTGATGAGAAAATTGATAGTCTCGTCGCTTCCTCCTCCTCCTCTAGGTCCAATATCTTAGAGGCCGCCATTCAGGGGATGGTTGATACTTTCACCAAGGCACATGAAGCCTCTATCAACTCTGCCACTGCTGCTATAGATGCATCCACAAAGGCCGGTGCTGCGGCGACCGAAAAAGTCGAAAAACTATTTCACGATGCTAACATTCTTTTACAGTCTTTACAGGGGGAAGCTGAATCTAATGCAGCAAAGGTTGATTCAGTTGTTGAGAAGCTGGCTACTTCATTTGCATCAGAAAAGCAAATCTTTGCCGGTCTTCGTCAAACCCTTGAAGCTGACAATAAATCTTTCCAGGCACTTGTTGAGGAGCGATTGACCAAGCTCCAAGAATACCTTGCTATGGAAAACTCTGTGATGGATGCGCTTGCACGCAAAACAACTGCTTTAAAAATCAAGAGTCTTCAACTTTGCCAATCATAAAAGGAGGTTAATTCTCTTCGATCTGAGTGAGCGGTCATTTCGAGTTGTGTTTCGGATGTCCACGGAGCCCTCTCCAACATTATTGAAGCGCACGACCCAATTCTCAACTACTCAGTGAGGCGAACTCTTGCTGAGAAGCTTGCTCCTGCCCTTGCCTTGCTCAGCAAAATTGAGGGGCTTCCTGAGTACATGGCCCATCCAAAACAAGGGGGAGAAGGAGCTTCAAAGGGCGATAATCAATCTCAACCGCCTCCTTCTTCTACATCAGCTTCAACTAAAGCAACCGAACCGCCAACAACTGGTCATGCTTCAGGTTCGGGTGCTCAAGACAAAGGGAAAAAGTCTCTTGATGATAGTGATGGTGATGATGACAAAGAAACCATTGCTGATCTCTTGAAGAAACAGGCCAGGGATAAGGATCCAGACATGAGTGTGCGGATCGCTAGAGAGGCAGAAGCAAACGAAAGGAATATGAAGGAGGCTCATGATCTCCTTGAAAGTCGAAATATCCTATTCCCTCCATGGACTCTCGAGAAGCTTATCGAAGAAGCTATCGAGATCCCCAACATCCTGTGGCTTGAACCTGTGATCGCCTTGGACAGGGTTAATTATGTCGACTCTCAGTTCGACATGCCCTTGACCCGAAAGGCCTTTATATTTCATGCATTTCCCCACATTGTTGAAGTCCCTCATCCTCACCCAAAGGTCAATAGGGAGCTTATTGAATTCTATCTAAGGTTTGCTCAACCTCAGTATCTGACGTGGAGTGCACAGAAGATCGTCAACGTTCGTGTCCTCAAACCCTTTCGGGAGGGTAACTTCACAAATGTCAGGTTCAAAGTATTGAGGGGTTTAGATAAAGTCGAACATGCCATTTCTCTCGCTGATCTTCCTAACCTGAATCCACATGATTGGATCATCCTGCATAACATCCTCCTCACCAGTGAAGCTGAATATGGGCCGATCATAGATCACTTTAAGAGGATGTTGGTTTGCTACATTATGGAGGTTGCTAAGATGGATCAGGAAATTGCTAGTGTATTCAATAAGAAGCCCACCATCTCCCCAGTTGATTCTGTAAGTGATTTGAATAAAATGCAGATAGGGAGGATCGATCCAAAGCGAAACTCAGTCATGTTCACCAGGAATGAAGGCCAAAAATGTATGTTTGCCTTGGCTGACAAGCATCTATATACCACTTCGTGTTTGGAGCATGTTCTGGGGATCATTAATCGGTGCAAGCAGAATTCTGAAGATGACAAGAAGTATTTCAATGATATCATCCACTGGTACATTCGTTTCAGACAAACCATTCTTTCCATCATTCCTTATCTGTTCGATACCACGAAGAAAGTTACTGCAGTAGGATCCAACAAGCCAAAGTAGAGTCTCGCTCCAATTGACGCAAAGGGGGAGATTGTAGGGTCCATTATGTGTTGCATCTTGGGCTCGATCCTTAGTCCAATTTTTTATCCAGATTGGCCCTGTCCATCCGTGATTTATTTATTATGGTTTAGTATTTATAGATGCTTGTATGCATCTTTATACGTAAGATTTTGGAGTCGATCATTAATAGCGAATACCTTTTATCAATTGTAACCCTAAAAAGCCTCTACAATGGACGTTCTTTATCGAGCTCTGCTAAGGCGTGAATCTATTGAATCATTCAACTTATTTTGATTCATTCTCGTGTTTGATATTTTTGTTTGCATTATTCTGATTAACCTGTATAAGATCTAAACGATCAAAGAGTTTTTCAACTCATCACTAACATACAATCCTTGATACTCGGGTAATAAAACAAGTTAGAATACATACCTTTTAATGAAGCTTGAAGTCTTGAATTTTAAGAGCTTAGCCCTAATAGTGTGGAAGCCTCATGTGGAATCACAAATCACCAAAACACCTTGGAAAACCTTTAGAGAATATGGATACTTGGCTCACACTTATGAAATCGGTTATTGCCCTCTTTAGTGTATCCACACTAGCCACTAGCCTAATTTCATGAACCATAAGACCCTTTATATAGTGGGGAGGATTAGGGTTATACCCTAATACCCATGACCTTTCATTTCCTAGGATCCATGGGTTAAAGCTCCATGGACTATCCATGAAGACTTAGCCCAACCTAAATGAACTTGGCCCACTACACATATATATCTAAGAGTCCATATTAAATTAGTTCCTATTTAATATACTATTCTCAAAAGACTATCCATCTAAATTATGCTAGTGAAGTGCAACCCAAATGGACCATGTCGGGTCGGGTCAAATACATACCAAATATAGTTATGGACTTAGACATTAATCCAACATGATCTTAGAAGGATCCACATGAATTCCTTCCTTGCTGACTACATGGCCCAAGAAGTTTACACTGCGAATCCAGAACTTGCATTTGGAGTGTTTTGCATAAAGCTTTTCAGCTCTTACAGTTTCCAAGATCTGACAGAGGTGCTGACCCTGCTCCTGCTTACTTTGAGAGTAAATGAGAATATCGTCGATGAAGGCGATTACAAAGTTATCAAGGAATGGATGGAAGATTCGATTCATGAGGTCCATAAATGTTGTGGGGGCACTTGTCAGACCGAAGGGCATAACAACGAATTCGTAATGGTCATATCGAGTTAGGAAAGCTGTTTTTGGAATATCCTCTTCCTGGACTCGGAGTTGATGATCATCGGATCTTAGATCTATTTTGGAGTAGTAGCTAGCTCCTTGAAGTTAGTCAAATAGATCAGCAATCCGAGGGAGTGGATATCGATTTTTGATAGTGAGTTTGTTCAACTCTCGATAGTCGATACATATTCTGAAGGATCCGTCCTTCTTCTTGACAAACAAGACCGAAGCTCCCCAGGGTGAGAAGTTTGATCTGATAAATCCCTTGCTCAAAAATTCTCTAAATTGGATGGATAACTCCAGTATTTCGGTGGGAGCTAACCTGTAGGGTGATTTGGCAAGTGATGTAGCTCCAAGTATTAGGTCAATTCGGAATTCGACCTGTCTTTCTGGGGGTATTCCCGAAAGATCTTCAGGAAATACATCCTGGAAATCGCATGCCAGTGGGATGTCATTAATGTTTATTTCCTCTTTTTCTTTATCTACAATGTGGGCGAGGAAGGCATAATTTTTCTTGTGCAGGTATTTTTGTGCCTTGATGCACGAGATAAGATAGAGATTGACGGCAAGTTTATCTTGGTAGATTATTAGGGTTTCATGATGGGGGAGGTGAAGGTGAGCGGCCTTCTCGTGGCACATAATGTCGGCATGGTGAGGGCTTAACCAGTCTATGCCTATAATCACATCAAAGCTCCTAATATCTACTGGAATCAAGTTGATTGGAAATGGATGGTTATTTTTTTCGATATAGTGTCTAAGTCCATCACTATATTTGGTATGTACTTGACCCGACCCGGCATGGTCCATTTGGGTTGCACTTCACCTAAACAATTTATGGATAATCTTTTGAGAATAGTACAAGTTATGATTTATTAATATATTATAAGTTCTAATATATTAATATATGATCATATTATTTAATTAGTATTGATCTATAATTAATCTAGGATTAATTTAGAGATCAAAGATATTACAAATTAAATATGGGCTTCAATATTTATATAGTGTGGACTAATGCTTATTTGGAATGGGCTAGGCTTCCATGGAATGTACATGAATACTCCATGGAGCTTTAACCCATGGATCTCATGGAAATGAAGAGACATGGGTATTAGGGTTTACATGAATGTAACCCTAATCCACCACACTATATAAAGGAGGATTTGGTTCTTGAAATCACACTAGTTGAGGTGAGTAAAGCAAGAGGGCCGATTTCAAGATAGCAGTGACTATTCTCTCAAAGTTCCAAGTTTGTGGTGATTTTTGATTTCCATTTGAGGCATTCACACTATTGGTGCTAGGCTCTAAAACTCCAAGCAATCAACTACTACTACAAGGTAAGTATTTCTACTAGCTTTATTTTATTCATGTTCCCCATGCCATGCTAGTTAGGATATGAACCTTGGAAAAATAATTATTTGCATGTATCTTAGACAAACATAGATCCAAGGTTTATTAGGGTTGCATGTACACTTAGGAAGTGTGAGAATGCTCAAAACCCATCAGTGGTATCAGAGCCTAGGCTTGTTTGTTTGAAACTTGATGCAAAATATTGGAAAAAGTCGAAAAACTTGATGTCTGCCTGATGAACTCGCCGAGTCCACGGGGGGACTCGTCGAGTTCATGTGAATCTTCAACCTACTCGCCGAGTAGGTTCATGCACTCGGTGAGTAGAAGCCTCAGAGTGCAGATTTTCGACTTTAGTTGCTGGAAATGGACTAGAAACATTACCCTAAACTGTTTTGGTACTTGAAAACTTGTTTTAGATGGTGTAATGTCTTTGCTAATCCATTTACAACAACTTGTTATCAAAATTATAAAGTTATATGTGTAATTTTTGATTCATGAAAGTGTTCATATTCATGTTCTTGATCTTATGATGTTTACATGATCATAGGAATTATTTGTAACCTATGTGGTAGTTTAATTCTTGATCATAATGTGTTTTAATGGAGTCCATAACTTGTCCTCAAGTTATGGAAAACCAAGAGTCACACTTGAATTAAAACCATTAAAAGAACACAAGAGTTAGAAAAATGAATAGTCTTCATTTTTATTACTCTATTTAACTCATAACTTACAAGAAATGAAATGTTTTGAAAGTTTACAAAACTTGCCCTCAAGTTTTGGAACAAGTAAAGTCATATTAAAAACTTTAGTTCCAACCCTTAGAATTTTAAAGGTTAAAATTCAACCCTTATACTTATAATATTATAAGTTAATAATAATATATATATGTATAAGATTAAAGTCGTCTTATCGCTAGTACGCCTCATTCACGAAGCCGGTCTATAAGGTGGGTATAAGGTTATTGCCTATAAAATGGCAGCTTAATGGGTGTCCACTCTCACCCACCGCTTGCTTGACTAGTGGAGGGTCGTTAGCCGAACGGGTAAGACAAGGACTTATAAATTCTCATTAAAAGTATGATGAATGTTATAAAGTAACTAAATGTTTTATTAAATTCCCAATCTTAGTTACTTTAGGAAAAATGTGAATAAGGTGCTAATCCATGAAATTACACTTTACACTTTGTTTAAGTCGTTAGTGGAGCATGTGTGGTTAACCGGCACACTAACTTGGACTTAACAAGGTAGGTAAAGGGTGACTTAATATTTATCATAGTATCGATGGAGCGTGTGTGGTTAACCGGCACATCGATTGAGGGGTAATTTATTAAGGGCACCAAGTAATTTGCATGGTTACTTCACACCTCGTTTTGTGATCCTCGGCATCCCAGTCACAAAACTTGGAGGGCACACTCGAGATTGAAACATGCCTTTGAAAAGTTCATTGAATCTCAAAAGAATCTAGGAGTTTCTAAGAACCAAATTAAATATTTTTTTAATATTTCGGCTTTGGTGGGAATTGGTGAATCGTCATTCACCTACCTTTCAAATATGTTATTACTTAGATTACGACATACCTCTTCTAAGTATAATATATTGTGATTGGGTCCTAGCCTTAATACTACATTTGGGTGTTTTATTAAGGACTATCTTTATATTGAAACTAATCCTTCTTTCTTCTCTTATCAGATGTCTGCAAACAACGCTGCTTCTGGCTCTAATCCTAGTGGCTCCTTTTCTCTTATGAACTTGTGTGGGAAAGTCACTTTTGATGGATCCAACTTTAATGAATGGATCAGAAACATCAGAATGATTACTCGCTATGAGGACATGGAATATGTCCTCGATAAGGAGCTTAAGGAGATTGATGAGACAGTTGCTACTCCTCAAGAGATCGCTGAGTTTAGGGCACATGAAAGGGATGCCACCAAAGTGGCATGCATCATGATGGCCACTATGACCGTGGATCTCCAAAAATCCTATGAAGATTTCTACCCCTATGAGATGCACCAAGACTTGATGGAAAGATACCATCAAAGTGCTCGTCAAGAGAGGTATGAAATCATCTCCTCCATGATAACAACTCGCATGAAGGATGGCGAACCCATCACGGGCCACATGCAGAAAATGCAAAGATTTGTGGAACGTTTGCTGAAGCTAAATGTGAACTTCCCTGAGGAGCTTGCAATAGATATCATTTTGCACTCCTTACCTTCATGTTATGATCAATTCTGCATGACATACCACATGAACAAGGAAGAGGTCACACTCAGCAAACTTCAAGGACTCTTAAAGACCGCGGAAAGTGGTCTTAAGGGTAAGGCGATTGTTACTCCTACTCCTACCAACACCGCCCCTGTCATGGCAATCGGGAAAGGACGAGGGAAGAAGAGAAAGAGTTCTTCGAAGGGTACCTAGGTTAGGACCCTTGATGGCTCTTCTTCAAGTGGAACCAAGAAAGGTTTCATCACTCCTTCTTCTGACCCAAAGAGGCTAAATGCTTCTATTGCCATGAAAAGGCACATTGGAAGCGGAACTGCCCAAAGTACCAACAAGATGTGAAAGATGGGAAAGTTAAACCCATCCATGCAGGTATTTACACTATCATTTCTAATAACTCACCCAATTCTAACTCTTGGGTCCTTGATATCGGTTGTGTTATTCATATTTGTTGTGACTTGCAGGGACTAAGAAGAAGTGAGAACATGGAGCAAGGAAGGATAAACTTAATCATGGGGAATAGGAAAGTTACACCTATCACCAAGATTGGAGTTTATACTTTGTCGCTAAGTAGTGGGTTACATTTAGATTTGAATAAATGTTGTTACTCGCCAGAAATGGAAACAAATATTATTTTCTTTCATGCATTGTATAAACAAGGGTTTACCTTTTCGTTTAATAATGAAGTTGGTTCTATTGATGCTTTCTTTAATAATGCTCTTTATTTTAAAGCATTACCTTGTGATGGTGTGTATGAAGCTGTGTCTGTTGTAGATAACTTAGGAAATAATGTGATGTGTATTAATTCTATTAATAATAATAACTTGGATAAATCATCATTATGGCATTGTCGTCTTGGACATATAAGCAAGAAATGCATAGGCCAACTCCAAAAGGATGGAGTCTTGGAGTCATTTGACCTAAAGTCAGATGATAGTTATGAATCATGCTTACTTGGAAAAATGACAAAGTCACCCTTCACAGGCTCTTGTGAGACGGGTGAAGGTTTGTTGGACCTTGTACACACGGATGTGTGTGGACCATTCAAACATGCCACAAGGGATGCTAATCGTTATTATTTAACTTTTACTGATGATTACACAAGATATGGATATGTCTACTTAATCAAGCATAAGTCAACGACTTTCGAAAGGTTTAAGGAAATTAAATAGGAAGTCGAGAATCAATTGGGCAGGAACATTAAGATGCTTCGATCCGATCGAGGTTGTGAGTATCTTAGTTCAGAGTTCCTCGACTATCTTAGGGAATGTGGGATTGTCTCACAATTGACACCTCCCAGGACACCACAGTTGAATGGTGTAGCTGAGAGGCGTAATCGAACCTTGTTGGATATGGTTCGTTCCATGATGAGTCGAGCTTTGCTACCAATCTCATTTTGGGGGTATGCCTTAGAGATTGCCGCCCATATCCTTAATCTAGTCCCTACAAAGAAAGTTGCCAAAACTCCTCACGAGATGTGGACTGGTAAAGTACCCAACCTAGACCACATCAAGATTTGGGGTTGCAAGGCTTTTGTGAGGCGCGAGACTCATGACAAGCTAGAACCCCGAAGCGAGAGGTGTATTTTCATTGGCTACCCACAAAGATCCTTTGGTTACCTCTTTTATAGACCTAGTGATAATGTGGTCTTTGTAGCAAGAAGAGGAGCCTTTCGAGAGAGAGAGTTTATAAGCCAAGCAGACAGTGGCAGGCAAATTGATCTTGAAGAAATTCAAGAGTCGAGTGGTGAAGGAACTTCAAATGCTATTCCTCAACTTGAGGAGGAAACTCCTGTTGAGTCAATTGACGAGTCTATACCTCTGAGATGTTCCACGAGAGTTAGGAATGAACCTGAGCATTACTATGGTTTCCATATTACTGTAGAAGGTGAGACACTTATTAGTGATGAGACACTATTAGGTCTGGATGAGCCTAACAGCTACACGGAAGCCATGGCAGGCCCTGAGGCTGCTAAATGGAAAGAGGCTATGGATAGCGAGAAACAGTCCTTGTATGACTATCAAGTTTGGAACTTGGTTGACCATGTACCTGGTCGTAAGGTAGCTGGGTGCAAATGGATCTTCAAGAAGAAGACCGACATGGATGGTAATGTACACACTTATAAGGCACGACTGGTTGCAAAGGGTTATTCTCAAACTTCGGGAGTTGATTATGAAAAAACCTTTTCACCAGTGGCCAAGATAAAGTCTATTAAGGTTCTGTTAGCCATTGCTGCATTTCATGACTATAAAATATGGCAAATGGATGTCAAAACCACTTTCCTTAATGGAAAATTGGCTGGAGATGTTTACATGGTTCAGCCAGAGGGTTTTGTCTGTACAGAGTACCCCAATAGAGTGTGTAAACTCGATAATTCCATTTATGGATTGAAACAGGCACCTCGCAGATGGAATCTTTGCTTTGATGAGAAAGTCAAGGAATTTGGCTTTTCAAGGAGTGAAGATGAATCTTGTGTCTATATCAAGGCTAGTGGGAGCATAGTCAGTTTTTTGGTATTGTATGTGGATGACATACTACTCATAGGAAATGACATCCCAACCCTGCAGGAAGTAAAGTCCTGGCTTGGGAAGTGTTTCGCTATGAAGGACCTTTGTGAAGCTGCCTATATCCTAGGGATAAGGATTTTGAGAAACAGGAGTAAAAGACTAATTGGAATTAGTCAAAGCACCTATGTGGACAAAGTGTTGAAAAGATTCAACATGCATAACTCTAAGAAAGGTGACTTACTCATTCAGAGTAACGCCAGATTGAGTAAGACACAAGGCCCTAGTACTGAGGCTAAGATAGCAGAAATGAGTCGAATACCTTATGCTTCGGCTGTAGGATCGATCATGTATGCTATGACGTGTACTCGTCCTAATGTAGCTTTTGCTTTGAGCATGGTGAGCAGGTATCAGGGGAACCCTGGAAAGGCACACTGGACTGCGGTAAAGAATATCCTCAAGTACCTACGAAGGACTAAGGACTGGGTCCTTACCCTTGGCGGGAGTGATAGCTTGAGAGTTGTAGGGTATAGTGATGCTAGCTTTCAGACTGATAGGGATAATTTCCGCTCTCAGTCAGGCTGGGTCTTTACCCTAAACGGAGGTGCAATTACTTGGAAAAGTTCCAAGCAGGAGATAGTGGCTGATTCCACTTGTGAATCAGAGTATATAGCAGCAAGCGAGGCAACAAAGGAGGCTATATGGCTAAAGAACTTCATCGGAGACCTTGGAGTTGTACCAGATATAAAGGAGCCAATGAAGATTTTCTGTGACAGCAATAGTGCGGTTGCCTTAGCCAAGGAACCAAGAGATCATGGGAGATCCAGACACATTGACAGAAAATATCACTTCATCAGACATCGAATAGAAGAAGGAATCCTCATGGCAAAGAGGGTATCAACGAATGAGAACCTAGCAGATCCCCTCACGAAGGGACTGAGTAGGGCTGAAGGATGATATAAGTTGTAGTAGTTAGATAAATTATTCGTCATCTAATTGACATTAGATGATGAATAATAGGTGTTTTATTTATGAGTAAAGTGTTGCTATCTCTTGTCGATCGTTTACTATATTTCTTTTGCATGTTTTGACTTCAAGAATAATTATGTTTGGTATATCATATTATTCAAACCTCCACAATCGGTCATATGTCGGAAGTAGGTATGAATCAAGACTGTCATGATTGGTTGCAGAGGTCTAAGGTGTTGGACATGGCTACACCAATCATGAGTGCTCATAAGTTCTGAGCATTGGACTCAACCTTTACTCACTGAAATCACTTCATGGAATTTTATCTCGAGTGATCATGAGACGGTAATATCATATAAGTCTTCAAACCTAGAGATATGATTTGTTACTTACGAGTTGGTTATGCATTGATTGTACGAAAACGCATTGGTAACTCGATGTTATAAAACGTGCCTTTGTGTATAATTCAATGAGTAGTAGAACAAACATATGAGTCGAAGTTTATCTGTTCCTTCTAGGATTAGAAGCGATATCTGGGCCTCTCGATGATTTTGTTTTGACCTATGTATCGGGCCCGGTCAGAACTAAATTGATGTGTTCAGTTAAGTTCTATGTCAAACAAATCGGAAATCGGGAAACAAATGTTGGACAATAAGTAAGACCATGTTCCATGTATTTGTCCGGCTTATATCTAGAATAGAGGATTATATGATCACTTATCTAAAATGGCGCATTCTAGTTCAACAGAGTTTAAAGAGCTACGATTGTTGATCGGTTCCTGAAGTCATACTTGCAACTATAGTTATTAGACTTATCCAAGTGGGAGACTGTTGGATATAGTGTCTAAGTCCATAACTATATTTGGTATGTACTTGACCTCTAACACCCAAAGTTTTGAAGGCCAAGAAAGTAAAGGAAACCCTAAAATTAAGGGGGGACTCGGCGAGTCCAAGGAGGAACTCGACGAGTCCGAGCGGGATCCGAGTCGAGGACTAAGTGACCAACTCGGCGAGTCGGCCTACGCGACTCGGCGAGTAGGGTCTGTGTGAGGAAAACCCTAAATCTGGGGCTTGGAGCCTATTTAAACGTCTCATTCTTCTTCCTAGGGCTCCTTTACTGCCTCTCCAACCCAGAATACGAACCTTAAACCGCCATTGTTGCTTATTCAAACTCTTTGCCATTTTGTGGGTGATTTGAAGGAAAAAGGAGGGAAGGAATCATTGAGGCTTCGAGGAACTGCAGCAAATCCGAAGTTTGGGGAACATTTCTGAGCATTTGAAGGTATTAAGTCGTTCCTCTCCTTTAGATCTTCTTTGGTTATGAGTTTTGGGGCTTTTAAGCCATGTCTAAGATCAATCTCGAGCTTGAGTTCCAGATCTGAGGTTACTACCTCAGATCCATGCTTGTTTTGGTTTAGAATCCCGTAAAGTATCAGCCATTGAGTGGATTTTGGAGCCCCTTGGCCTTAAACCCTAGTTTATGGTGCATTTTGCCTAGATCTACATTTCTACACGTAAAGTTTGCAACTTTGCGTGGGGGATAGGCTTGGGAAGGGTAGATCTACAGTTTAGAGTCCATGCATGACTCAAAAGTCCTCTGCATGTATGTAGATCTGGATGGACTCGGCGAGTCCTTTGAGTAGACTCGACGAGTGGCTTGAAGATGAGGAGGAACTCGACGAGTGGGATGAACAGCTCGTCGAGTCGGATGATGTTGGGCTTGCACTCGGCGAGTTGGATGAACAACTCGGCGAGTTGGATGAAGATTGCCTGGTACTCGACGAGTCTGTTCTTGGACTCGGCGAGTCAGGTCGCGCAACCCCAAACGCTTCGAGTTGAGACTCGAATCGGTGAGTCGGTTGGAGACTCAGCAAGCTGGACAGGTCAGGACTCGGTAATCGTTGGACTCGGCGAGTCATGGACTGACTCAGCGAGTCATGTCGTGAATGGAAGGACCCTGAGTAAAGGAACTCGGTGAGTCAGTAAGTGGACTCGGCGAGTAGGGTTGACCTGGAAAGGTTGACTTTGACCAGGACTTTGTCTTAGACTAGAGTTGACTTGGTTAACTGTCGGGGGTCAGTTATACTAAGTGTTGCATTGTTATTGATAGCTCGGGGAGCAAGTAGAGCATGGTTCAGTGAGTGGTCGGGCAGCAGCTAGTCAGATCATCAGCAAGTTCAGCCAGTGCAGGTGAGTTTCCCTTTGTATGAATGGGTCTACGGCCACAATGTCGGCCCATGTAGTTATGAGTAGAAGACCCGGGGGTTAGCCCTAGGCACAGTATGCTAGTATGGTATTCGGACGAGGTCCAATGATAGAGGGCGGGTGTCCAAGGATTGGTTTATGTGATAGTTTATACATGTTGTCTGTGTGATACTTGTATGTGCCTGGTATGGAGGTGAGTGGGGGTGAGGTCCCGTATCTCACCAATAGCAGAGTGTGGATGGTGTTCCACATCTCAGTAGCAACAGTTCAGGGGTGAGGCCCAAGTTAGGAAATGAGTGAGGACGGGCGGGCCCGTATCTCACTATCAGCAGGAGTATGGACGAGGTTCCATGACTCAAAAGTAGCAGGACACGGGCGGGGCCCGGAGATAGGCGAGGCCTTAGAGCAAGAGCTATTAGTATATGTTTAGCTTGTGTGATATATGTACGAGTTATTATATGTTAATGGGCGGGGCCCTATGACAGGCAAGGCCTAAGTGAAACAGATCTGTATCCGAGCAGGGCTCGAAGCCAGGCGGGGCCTGGAGCGGCGGGGCCGTTGTAGCGGGCGAGGCCCGAAGTAGGGGACGAGACCCCGGATAGCGGGCGTGGCCCAGTATATGCAGTATGTGGTTATGCATGGTATGTGGTAAGGTGGGGAACTCACTAAGCTTCGTGCTTACGGTTTTCAGTTTTGTTTTCAGGTACTTCCGGTAGCAGAGGGAGGAGCTCGGGGTGATCACATGGCACACACCATAGATTAGTCAGCCTGGGAATGTCTACTCTGATAATGAATATGCGTTTTGAAAACTTATACTCAAATCATGTTTTGGAATGATGACTTTGTTTAAAGTAATGTTTTATTAAAAGAAATTTTTGGGTCGTATTTTTGGGTTGTTACATGACCTGTCCCAGCATGGTCCATTTGGGTTGCACTTCACCCGAACAATTTATGTATAATCTTTTGAGAATAGTACAAGTTATGATTTATTAATATATTATAAGTTCTAATATATTAATATAAGATCATATTATTTAAATAGTATTGATCTATAATTAATCTATGATTAATTTAGAGATCAAAGATATTACTAACTAAATATGGGCTTCAATATTTATATAGTGTGGGCTAATGCTTATTTGGAATGGGCTAGGCTTGCATGGAAAGTCCATGGATACTCCATGGAGCTTTAACGCATGGATCTCATGGAAATGAAGAGACATGGGTATTTGGGTTTACATGAATGTATCCCTAATCCACCACACTATATAAAGGAGGCTTTGGTTCTTGAAATCATACTAGATGAGGTGAGTAAAGCAAGAGGACCGATTTCAAGATAGTAGTGACTATTCTCTCAAAGTTCCAAGTTTGTGGTGATTTGTGATTTCCATTTGAGGCATTCACACTATTGGTGCTAGGCTATAAAACTCCAAGCAATCAACTACTACTACAAGGTAAGTATTTCTACTAGCTTTATTTTATTCATGTTCCCCATGTCATGCTAGTTAGGATATGAACCTTGGAAAAATAATTATTTGCATGTATCTTAAACAAACATAGATCCAAGGTTTATTAGGGTTGCATGTACACTTAGGAAGTGTTAGAGTGCTCAAAACCCATCATATTTAATGTGAGAGTGCACCCTATGTATATATCTTTTGTTGTTTCAGTTTTCCCATTAGCCATCTCCACTGTGAAGGCTTCGCTTAGCTTCTGGGGTTGTTGGTTTAGTAAGTGTTTGAATTTATCACTCACGAAACTTCGCTCAGATCCATTATCAAATAAAATGCATGCCAAAGTGTTGTTAAGGAGGAACGTACCAGTAACAATTGTCGGGTCTTGAACTGCCTCTCATTGACCCAAAGTCAGGACCCTGCTTGATCCTCTTGTCCCTTGGTTGTTGGCTTTGGCGCAATTGCATATGAAATGGCCATTTCCTCCACATCCATAACAAGTATCGATGCCCTAGGCGTTGTTGCTATTGTTGTTGCTGTTGTTGTTGTTGTTGTTGTTGTTGTCGTTGTTGTTGTTGTTGTTGTTTTTGTTGTTGTTGTTGTTGTTGTTGTTGTTGTTGTTGTTGTTGTTGTTGCTGCTGTTATTGTTGTTGTTGTTGTTATTGTTGTTGTTGTTGTTGTTGTTGTTGTTGTTGTTGTTGTTGTTATTATTATTATTATTGTTGTTGTTGTTGTTGTTGTTGTTGTTGTGGTTGTTGTTGTTGTTGTTGTTTCTTTTGTTGGGGTTGAGATCTGCCGTACCAGGCGGTGTGCCCCTTGCGGTTGTAGTTGGTACATTGCATTTATCTGCACTCTCCATGGTGGTGAAAGTTGCATTTGTTACATTTTGGTAGGTTTCCCGAGTATTGCCTGGTAGTGGTTTGCATAGTTGAGGCTAGAGCAGTTGGTGCTAGCGCAACTTGAGCAGTAGCAGCGTGGACTGCTATAGTTTGCTTCTTTTTGGAGTTTCCTTGGTTCTGTCGCCCTTTCGTTTATTGTCCTTGTTTTTCTTATTATTCCCTTCATCCTTTGTCTCTGTTCCAGTGGTTTTGGATCCTTTCTTGCTGCCATGGTCGTAGAACTTTTGGGCTTGCCTCTTTGCACTTTCAAAAGTTTCTAGATTTGTCGTAATCACATTTCCTTGAATTGGAGAAGTTAACCCCCAAATGAACCGCTCGATCTTCTTCCCTTCGGATGTGATCATCCCCGAGCATAGAAGGGCTGGTTCACTGAATCTTGAGATGTAAGCCTCGATGTCTGAGTTTTGTACTGTGAAGTTCCATAACTCCTGCTCCAATTTCGGTATCTCCCCAGGGGGATAGTACTTTGCCATCAACATTTCCTTGAGCTCCTCCCAGGGCATGGCATTTGCCACTGGGATCGTCATAGCTTCCACATGACCATTCCACCATGAAAGCTCTTAGTCAACAAACGTGCAAGTTGCAAATTTCACCTTGCATCCCTCAGGGCATCCGCAGATCTCAAAGAATGACTCGATCTTTTCCATCCTTCGCTTTAAAGTTATCACGCCTCCCGTTCCATTGAATGTTTATAGTTTGGCATTTGAAAAGTCTTTGTAGGTATAGGCCTTGGTAGGACCTTGGTTCATTCCTTGATTCGAGCTTCCATTTCCATGACCGTTACCGCCACTATTATTCCCAGTTTGAATGTGTGCTAAAGCTGCTGTAACTGCAGGCGAGACTGTTGCTTGGAAAGCAGCAGAGTTCACCTCTGGTGGAGGTGGTGGTGGTGGTGTTGTGTTGTTGTTTCTACGATTCCGTCTTGGAGGCATCTTCTGTCATGGAATAGAAAGATGATGAGCATATAGTAGTTTGTGGTTTCAGATTTCTTTGGCATATAGCGGTTTTAGTGGTTCAGTTGTGCACATAAGTGAATTCATAAAATATCATGAAATAAGGAAAATAGAACACATAGTAGATAACAACATCGCAAATAAAACATAGAACCATTTCATTAATGATAAACTTGGTAGTACCATGCTTGAAAATTTTCCTTGGGAGGCGTACGATACATAGAGACATATATAATCCGACAACATAATGGCTTTATGTGTAGCGTAGTAACTTAATCATAAAGTCGATAGTACGTATAATAAAAGAGAAACATAACAATAGTGATGAGAGGTGTAGTGGGTCCTAATCGCGATGGGAGGTGTCTGGCGGTGCTGATGAAGAGGTGGATGCACCCTAAAGTCTGGCCAGATGATGCTCAGTGGCTCGGAGCCGCGCCTCCAACGTTGTCTGTCTCACCTGGTAGTCCCTGGCCACCTCATGAGTCATTCTCTCTGCACGCTCAATCGTAGCTCTCATTGCAACCATCTAACCGGCGGTTACCTGTGCCTGCTCACTTATGTCACACGTCCTCAAAACTATCACTGGCAAGGCTCGATCCGCAGGCCTGCCATGGCTCAGGTCGTAATACTTCCGGTCCATGCCGAATGGGGGACGCACCTCCTGCTGGTGACTCCACCTCCAGATCTCATGTGCCCATGGGGGGCGTGGGGCTATTGGGACCCATCCTGTGTGGGGATACGCTAGCCATGTACAGTGGGTTAATGACTTCAGACTCTGTGTCCGAGTCATCTACGTCGTCACCGTCAGATTCCTCCTCCTCTAAGTCCTCTACCGGTTCTGCTGGTCCTTCCTCGGGTTCTTCCTCTGGCTCTTCCTCGGTTTCTGGCTCTAGCCATCCTCCGTTCCTTTGGTTGGGGAAGTAAGGATCTTCGGGGTGATGAAACCCAGCCATAGAGTCCGTACGAGATGTGGAGGTATGAAAAGTGCGTAAGGGAAGTGTATAGCATTCCAAAATACTCTTATAGTATTTTAATTGCTTATGTTTGATTCCTTAAAACTTTTGGATAATTAGATGGTAAGTTTCTAGATTCATTGCCCACCATGATCACTCCCAAACAAATGTTGGTCGTATTTTGAATAATTATAGTTGATCAGGCTATAGTTATCCCCAATACGACTACATAACTGTCCAAGTTTAACCACGATGTTCAATTCCTCTAAGAGACTTTTATTGTTATTGTAAAAATGCACACATAGGTATGTGTTTTATTTTTGTTCAGAGTATTTTAGTCCAAATGTATTTATAGATGCATATCTTGTATGATTACATATGCCAATTCACTATAAACGTTGCTCTGATACCAATCTATCACAACCCCGAACCGGAGAAACGACGGAAACGTTCTGGGGTTTGGGTGACTTCATCTTGTAATATCATCACGGTTAATATAATTGAAACAAGGCAAGCATCATCATCACACGTACAATAATACAACAATATTGGGTTTACATCATCGTAATTGTTTACAAAAGTTACATCCCAAAAATATAAGGTTTATGATAAAAACATTATGGAACAAATTCCACATGTTCTCAATGTCCACCTGCTTAACGATTTCCTAAGAATACAAGTTATTTTGAAAATGGTCAATATATATAATGTTGGTGACTTCATAAGCACATTTGTATGAAAAGTTTGTATCACTTTGTAAACACCAGAAAATCCGATATTCTATGTAAAAGAATTAAATGGCTTGAATGCATTGTATCAAATCTTGTATTAAAGCATGTGTGTTCTCTATTTTGAAAATGTATAAAGAGAGTTTTCCAGAAAATCCTATGTTTTCTGTTGTAAGTAGAAGGTAATGTATAATGTAAGTTTTCCCAGAAAATCCGATATTTTCTGCTTGTAAAAGTGTTGTGGTATTATACCCAAAGACTTTAAGTTGATGTTTGTATAGAATTGTGATTGTTGAATTGTTTATGTATTCCGTAAATTTTTATAGTGGAGTTAATTTCTTTGTGAGTTGTCATAACCATGTTTGATATGACGGATCTGGCTGTCATGACGTTTTTCAGACGTCGACTTGTTTAAGGTAAGACCTTTGTCACCCTAGACTGGCCTAGTCTAGCTGTAACAAAAAGCTCAGGTGCGGGGTTGTCAACCCCGTAAAGATCTATACACAAACTCTCGCTCTCCCTCCAGGTTATATCTACATGACTAAATGGTGTACATTACATAGGTATGAATGAAAGAACGTGTCTGACAAGAATCTTAACTATGTTTATGCGAATATTGTATCACACTGTTTAATGTAGTAATTAATGGTTTCGATTATGTTTTAAGGTTACAAGGCCCAACGAGTACGTAAATGAACCACAAAGCCCCAAATAAACATGTAGTGTATATTCCAGGCCCAATAAGCATGTAAATGGACCAATAAGGCCCAGTAAACATGTTAAGTATATTCCAGGCCTAACAAGCATGTAAATGGACTACAAAGGGCCAATAAACATGTAATGTATATTCCAGGCCCAACAAGCATGTAAATGGACTACAAAGGCCCAATAAACATCTAATGTATATTCCAGGCTCAACAAGCATGTAAACGGACTACAAAGGCCCAATAAACATGTAATGTATATTCCAGGCCCGATTAGAAATGTAAAAGGCCCATTTTTATAAGAATGACATTTTTGGTCAATAAAACCAAAAATTTACAATTTATACACATTTTTGGTATAAATGACACTTTAGGTCCCTTAAGACCCAAAAGTTTACATTTATGGGCTTATTTCAAGTAAAATGACATTTTTAGCCCACTTTTATTAGAAATAACATTTTCAGCCCAATTTTTATGAAAATTGACATTTTCGGCCCAAATGTGTATAAATTACCTTTTCGGCCCAAGTTTAATAAAATTGGCATTTCCAGCCCTTTAACCGAAAATTAACATTTTTGGCTCAAATTTGTTTAAAATGACAATTGAATCCACAAGAGTAAAAAATTTACTAATTTAGCCCATGAAACCATGTAGGCCCAATTTGAGGCCCATTTTGCGAAAATGTACACTTTTGGCCCTTTTAAAACTATGAACTTCATAAAAATCCATTTTATTTAAAAATGACCCATTTTGGCCCTCTTAAAACCATGAATTACATAAGAACCTCACTTTTTGTTTACTTTGTCAATTTTTCGCCCTTTACACGATTTTACTTTGTTTCAAATATCCTTAACATGTTTTTAATCCTTTCATCTTCATAATAAGTTGCATGGAGTGTTTTAGTTTAGCAATATCACCATATTTTAGTAGATCTATCGAAATCTATGAAGTTCCAACACATAATCACACCATATAACATGGAAAAACACAGATAATCATGCTTAAGAACATAGATCTAACAGAAAGCACTTGTATCCTCCCCCAAAACATAGTAAAAACCGAAATTAGGGGGTATGAACTCAGTTTGGGGTTTGGATCGGTTTTAGTGAAGAGTTAGAAGGATTTTTCGGCCTTGGAGTATTCCTTGAGCTATGTTTTCGAATTCTAGAAAGTTCTAAGAGCATGATCATGAAAACATGTGTTCATGAGGATTCATCTAGTATAGAATGACACAAATTACCTTGAGTTTACATGATGTTACCTAAGTATGAAGTTTGGAGAGATCTTCTTGTATGCACCCAAACTCACGAAAATTTTGAGGTAAAGATGAGAGAAAGTTTAGATGGTCTTTTATAGGAAATCTTGGAGTGTTAGTAGTTTGAATCGAGAGTGGTGCGTGGGGATCCTTATGGCCGAGAGTTATGAAGAGAAGAGAGAGAGGTTTAGTTAGGTTAATACATGGAGGGTTAAACATAGATGTATGGGAGATATTAATGAGGTGTCATCCTCAAATTATCCCCATAATATCCCTTTTTTTACAGTGTATATATATATATATATATATATATATATATATATATATATATACATACATAACCAAGAATGAGAGGAAGGAAAAAAGAAAAGAAAAGAAATGTTTGGGCTAGTTTTTGTTATGCTTGAAATTATAAGGCCTATTATGGAAGTCTTCAGCCCATTGGGCCCTCTTATGAATTCACGGCCCAAAAGGGGTAAATATAATGGGTTTTCGGCCTAATGAAATTCAAGAAGACATTTATGGCCCATTAAGGCCCATGTAAACAAGGTGAGACATTTTAGGCTCAATATGGCCCAAAATGCTATTATTTAATGAATGTGGGTCGAATTAGGCCCCAAATGAGGAGTCTTAGCCCAAAATAATTCAATCGAGAGTTTATTGGCCCATTAGACCCAACAAATGATTCCTGGCCCAATAAATGTTTTGAACCGGGAAGTTAGGGTTACAAACCCAAAGTCCAGTGAATGTAGTATATTGAATTAGGTTAGGGCTTCATGATAGAGTTTTGATTTGAATAGTTATTTTTGAATGGGTAATATGTATATCATCAAACTTTGAATTACAAGATACATTGAGAGTTTATCATCCATGGATAGAATTTCCTAGGCAGAAATGCTAGTTGTGACACTCGTTGAGTACATGAATAGACTCAACAAGTCCACTCAATAACTAGGGAAACTCGGCGAGTCATTTTATGTACTCGACGAGTTGAAGGCCCTGTTTGCAGAATTTTGAGTATCTTGGCCTAGTTTGGATTAGGAACACTACCACAAACTGTTTTGGATCTGTAGAGTCGAAAACTCTTGTAATATGTCGAAGTCTTTGTATTTGTCAATTTCATATGTTTTATATGTATTTACTAAGGCTACTTTTTAACAAAGCATAATGTCTAGCCTTAGTATTTTTGTACTTTCAGCTGAACATAGAGTTGATAGTAGAGTTTTCCATGTTTTGCTATCAGTTTTGTACTCTTGCTCATTGAAAGTAATATGAGCTGAACCAGGCCTTATTTACTTCTCGTGTTTATCTTTTAAAATAATTTGATTCTTATACTCGATTAATCATAACTAAAACTGGTATCAGAGCAGGAATCAATACAGCGAAGATTTGATTTTCAATTGAATCTCTAGTTTTTTAGTCGAGAGTTTGTCCCAAAAGTTTATGCACTATTTGATTCTGAAAATCATCTATGATCTACAATTTTGATTTGATTATGCGTTTGAATTATGTAATTGAGTAATCGATTGTGAGTTTCTGATCAATTCATTCATTCAATTTTGAATTCTTTCAAGTTCTTCTGAAAATTCTCATCCGTACATTAATGGAGAATTTCAACATGAACACGATGACTTCAGTTTCTCATCTGTTAAGATCTTCTACGAAGATTCTTATGTTGATTCTAGAGTACTATGATCAGTGGGCTGAACGAATGGATGATAACTTGAACGGATTGGACGAGGAACTCTGGAGCCACGTTACAGGAATCTCTCAACCTCCATCGAATGTTCAAAATATTGGATCATCTGGATCAACAACTTCAGTTACTGATCAATCCACCAGGCTGAAGAACAACGAAAAGCGTTGTTTGAGAGAATTATGAGGTACCTTGCCACATGTTGCTTACAATTACGTCCATGGTTGTAAAACTACAAAGGAAGTTTGGAATAGTCTTAAGGAAAAGTATCAAGGAAGCGAGAAAACGAAGATAAATTATGTTAAACAGTGTCTTGTGGAGCTGTAAGAGTTCATACAAAAAGAGAATGAAACAATTAAAGTTTATTATGATTGTCTTAATGAACTGATCTGTAGATGCAATCGTTATGGAATCACAAGGTCATCAATGGAGTTCAATCTCACTTTTGTGATGGGACTTCATAAGGAGTGGAGAAGTGTCAGCATGATGGTGAAGAAACAACAAAGCTTCGATACATCATCTCTGAATGATTTGTATAATTAGTTGAAAACTCATGAAAGTTAATTGAATGAGATGGCTGAAGAGTCGAAATCTAGTTTGGGTTGTCCTTTAGCTTCTGTTTCGAAAGTGTAAGAGAAAGAAGCAGTTGAGAAAGATGATTCTGATGAAGAAGGTTTTCTAATGAATTCTAATGATGAAGCGATTTCATTTTACTAGAACAACCGAGTTAAAAAGTTTTACAAGAAACCTTTCAATCCCAAGGTGAAGCAAAGTGAGTTGAAAGGAAGTTTAGTGTGACATCCCCAAAATCTCGGCCAGAAAATACCGATTTTCATTTATGCTTTTAAAATAATTTCAGAGTAAATCCTTTTGATTCGAAAGAGTTGCGGAATTTGTTCCCAAAAACAAAACGTGATAAAACAATGTTTACCAAAGCATTTCATAAAAGAAATGTATTTTCATTATATAATCAAAACTCGGGATGTCATGTTCCGATACAGACCATAAAGCATAAACGATAACATTACAAGTCATTCAACAAATATATACATATACAGGCTTGTAAACAAAACAACTTGATGGTTCATCCATCTTATGCCCTTGCGCCACTTCCTGTAATACAAATAAACTGAGTGGGTCAGGCTTGGGAGCCTGGTGAGCATATAGGGTTTTCAACCCACAATAAATAATAATATTTAATTTCCACCAACCAACAATAACCCAATTACCCATTCCTGTTATTCTCACTTTACGTCCCTAAGACAACTAACATAAGGGACCTAGTCTAAGAATATTTCATCGGGGCGACAACACATGCTTCGGGGGTTCCTCAGCAATATAAGTCAAATAAGGCAACCATGAAGGGGATGAAATACAGCGAATGAACACCCAAGTTCATTAACACCTACAGGTTATGAGCCTGCTAGCATTCCACTGGACTGTCTAGAAAAGTCCGTGGTCGTCATCTAAATTCCGCTAGATGACTGGATCAAAACAACATCGAGGCCTCTCATTTGTTTATTACACACCAACTATCTACCCATGCTCTACCCAACATATTAGTAGATAAAATATACATTTTTTATACATAGTTTCAAAACCTATATAGCATGCTCAATCAATACATTTTCTACATAACAGATGAGGCACACACACATAACATGTATTTCATAGAGAAATAATGAGATCTATAAGATAGAAGAAAGTGAATATACATTCACACACATAACAACAAACTATACACATAACACGTATTTCATATAAAATACTTCATAATTATGCGTTAGAAGAAACTAACTACACACTCACTTGATCAGAAGATGATCGGACAGCACTACGGCTTGTAGAAGTAGTAATCCTCAGCAGATCTGGAAGACCTCTATAAAAATCGAACTTCTCGCAGGCAGAGCTTCGGCTCGGGAATCGCACTTCTCGAGATCCCGGGAGCGTAAAACTTCCTTCGGGGGTTTACGCGCAGAGCTTCGGCACAAAAGACAGAAGAAATGAGCAAAAATACCCGAAACCCTCGCATCCTATTTATAGGAGGCTGAACCTCGCACGTACGCTGGGCGTACGCCTGTACGCGCGGCGCGTACGCGTCCGAAGTCGTCATGGTGTGCATCATCCGAAGAACTCGAGTGCGAAGGTCGTCACTCTTCGTTGTACGCTGGGCGTACTTCGGATATGCCCGGTGACTCCCCTTCGGATAATACCGGATTTTATAATTAAATTTAAATATTAATTATTTAATAAAATTTGAAAATTCATATCTTCTTCATACGAACTCCGTTTTCGACGTTCTTTATATCCACGCGTAGGTGAGACTACGCTCTACAACTTTTGTTTAGACTTCATCGGCTAATTTTGACTTAATTTTTATTATTTATTTTTAATAGGCCGCGACAGAAAAATTTCGTTATAAATTCATAACTTCTTCGTTTGACGTCCGTTCTCGCCTAACTTTTCATCGCTTCGATACCAACAACAAGATCTTCGGTTCTCGTTTAGATTGTTTCTGCTAAAAACCGCTCGATCTCAAATCGAGTATTTCGGGCTGCATACCGCTAAGTCGAAACTTCAGAAAATCATAACTTCCTCATACGAAGTCAGAATTTGGCGTTCTATATATATTCGGAAACCTTGTTTCAACTACTACAACATTATCCAAAGATAACGAGTTTATTTTACACTTAATTTATGACGCTTATTTTTATACTTAATTAATCAAACCACATAATTAAGCAATTTAACACAAAACACATAATACTCAAATAATACACTTTTATTATTTCCAAACGGGTTACAAAGGTTAACCTAGACTATTACATCAACGAAAATGTCTGGCCTGGAAACGCGGGCATTACAATTCTCTCCTCCTTAGGATGATTCCATCCCCGGAATCACACATCAAACAAACAAATGCGGATAGCGACTCAACATGTCACTCTCCTTTTCCCAGGTGAGATTTGGCCCATTCGAATGTTTCCAACGAACAAGCACCAATTCGACCATCTTGTGTCGAAGCTTCTTAGTCTTTCGGTCAACAATTGCCTCTGGTTCTTCAATCAACCTTTTGTTCTCATCGATTCTCAACTCCGAAAGTTGAATCATGTCGGGAACTTCCCCCGTGAACTTCCTCAAATAACACACATGAAAAGTGTTATGAATTCCATTCAGTTCTTCGGGTAATTCGAGCTTGTAAGCTTGGTTCCCAATCCTCTGAAGAACTTTAAACGGTCCAATAAACCTTGGACTTAACTTTCCCCTTTTACCAAATCTTATAAGTCCCTTCCACGGTGAGACTTTAAGCAAAACCGAATCTTCAACCTCAAAAGTCATCGGTCTTCGCTTCTCGTCAGCATAGCTCTTTTGACGATCTTAAGCTGCTAACATTCTTTCTCTAATTATTTTCAACTTTTCAGCAGTTTGATGAACCATCTCTAGTCCCATAAACTGCTTTTCCCCAGCCTCAAGCCAACAAGACGGCGTACGACACTTATGTCCATACAAAGCTTGATAAGGTGCCATCTTAATGCTCGAGTGAAAACTATTATTATAGGAAAATTCTACCAAAGGTAAATGTTCATCCCAATTACCTAGGAATTCCAAGGTACATGCTCTTAGCATATCTTCAAGTGTTTGTATCGTTCGTTCGCTTTGACCATTAGTCTGCGGATGGTAAGCTGTACTTAAACACCACTTGGTACCCAATTCCTCTTGTAGACTTTTCCGAAACCTCAAGGTGAAACGGCTATCACGATCCGACACAATCGTTAACGGAACATCGTGAAGCCTCACAATTTCCTTCACGTAAGAATTCGCAAGCTTTTCCATAGACCATTTCTCCTTGGCTGCTATGAAATGCGCACTCTTAGTGAATCGATCAACGACCACCCAAATCATGTCGTGACCATTCTTTGTTCTGGGCAGTTTAGTGACAAAATCCATAGCAATGTCTTCCCACTTACCCATAGGCACAGGCAATGGTTCTAAACTCCCGTACGGTTTCTGATGTTGTGTCTTTACTCTCGCACAAGTCACACACTCAGCCACATACTTTGCAACATCAAGCTTCATCGTTGGCCACCAGTAGTAGGGTTTCAGGTCCTTATACATTTTAGTGCTACTAGGATGAATCGAGTACATGGTTTTGTGAGCTTCTACCATCAGAAGATCTCTTATCCCTCCAGACTTAGGTACCCAAATATGATCTTGGAATACCTTCAGTCCATGACCGTTTGTACCAAATACCAACATTTTGCCCAAACGTTCCTCCTTTCGGTCATTTTTCTCAGAAGCTTCCTCTTGAGCTTTCTTTATACTCTGCACAATGGTCGAGACAACTTCAATTCTCAACGCTCTTGGCCTCCTTCTTTCAAGATTGATTTTCCGACTGAGAGCATCAGCAACAACATTAGCTTTACCAGGGTGGTAAAGTATCTCACAATCGTAGTCCTTGAGTAACTCTAGCCAGCGTCGTTGCCTCATATTTAACTCTTTCTGATTGAAGAGATATTGGAGACTCTTATGATCAGTGAAAAGTTTACACTTCGTGCCATAGAGGTAATGCCACCATATTTTCAGAGCGAAAACTACCGCTGCCAACTCCAAATCATGAGTCGGGTAATTCTTTTCATGCTCCTTCAGCTGTCGAGACGTATATGCTATCACCTTTCTCTTTGGGTCAAAACACAACCCAATCCAACCCCTGACGCATCGCTATAAACAGCGAAGTCTTCAACTCCATCGGGTAGAGAAAGTATTGGTGCCTTGCATAGCTTCTTCTTTAGCTTCTCGAATGCTTCTTTATGGTTATCATTCCAAGCATAAGTAGCTCCTTTGTGGGTGAAAGCTGTTAATGGAGTAGCGATCGAGGAAAAACCTTGGATAAACCTTCAGTAATATCTGGCTAATCCTAAAAAGCTTCGGATCTCCGTGGGACTTTTCGGTTGTTCCCACTTCATTACAGCTTCAATCTTTGCTGGATCAACCATTATCCCTTCTTGGTTGACCACATGACCCAAGAATTGGACTTCACGAATCCAAAAATCACATTTGGAGAACTTTGCATACAACTTCTCCTGCTTCAAAACTTCTAACACTTATGGCAAGTGTCACGCTCCTCCTGGCTTTTTGAGTAAATCAAAATGTCGTCTAGGAACACTATCACGGATTTATCAAGGAAGGGATTACAAACCCTATTCATTAAATCCATGAATGCTGCCGGAGCATTGGTTACTCCAAACGACATAACCAAAAACTCGTAGTGCCCATATCTAGTTCTGAATGCAGTCTTCTCGATATCTTGCTCTCTTACTTTTAGCTGATGATATCCTGACCTTAGACCGATCTTCGAGAAATAGCTCGAACCTTGCAATTGATCAAACAAGTCATCAATCCTTGGCAACGGATATCTATTCTTTATTGTTGCCTTGTTCAGCTCTCTGTAATCAATGCACATTCTCATACTTCCATCTTTCTTCTTCACGAATAACACCGGAGCTCCCCAGGGCGATGAACTAGGTCTAATGAAACCTTTGTCCAATAACTCCTGAAGTTGCATCATCAGCTGCTTTATCTCCTTCGGTGCTAATCGATAAGGTTCTTTTGCTATTGGCGTGGCTCCTGGTAACAAGTCAATTCTGAACTCCACTTGTCTATCAGGTGGTAATCCAAGAAGATCTTCGGGAAATACTTCCGGAAATACTTCCGGATAATCACACACCACTGGAATACTTTGCATCACCTTCTTTTCCTTCTTAGCATCAATCATGAATGCTAAATATGATGTACATCCCTTGGTCAAACACTTTCTGGCTTTCATTAGGGAAATGATTCCAGAATTCACTCTATGTTTGTCCCCATACACCATAAACGAATCCTTCCCAGGCGGGTTTACTTTAACTATCTTCTTCTTGCATATAATTTTGGCATCATTGGCGCTAAGCCAATCCATTCCCAACACGATGTCGAAACCATTAAATTCGATAGGCAATAATTTCTCGTGAAACTTATTCCCATTAAGGTCGATTAAGATGTTTTTCATACGATGGCTAACAGGTACAAACTTGCCACTAGCAACTTCGACTAATAAATCATTATGTAGTCTATCAACAGGCAAAGCTAGTTTTCTACCAAACTCATGCGAAATAAAGGAGTAGTTGGCTCCAGAATCAAACAAAATTTGAGCAGGTAATTCGTTTATGAGAAAGGTACCTGAAGCAACATCAGCTTCATCTTTCGCGGCCTCAAGTGTCATCTGGAAGGCTATCGCCTTCGGCTTTGGTGGAATGTTGGGCTTAGCTGCCTCCTTCTTCTTCGGACAGTCTTTCAAAATATGCCCCTCTTCATTACAACCAAAACACATCCTTTTGTTGTTCGGACACTCATTGGCAAAATGCCCAATTTTTCCGCACTTGTAGCAGGTTACATCCTCGCTACATTTCCCAAAGTGCTTTTTCTTACACTTATCACACCACTTCGCTTCGCCTTCTTTTCCTCCACCAAACTTTTTCGAATCAGATTTCGAAAATTTGCTTTTCTTACCGGAACCAGATGTTCCTTCAAATTTTCTCTTCTCACCAACCTCAACCTTGTCAGTGGTTCTCCCCTTAATCATATTCTCAACAGACTTAGTAGCCCAGATAGCTGCCTCTAGAGTATGTGCCTGACATACTGGCACCTCGTACTCCCATGGGAGTCCCTTCGCATACCGGTCCACCTTTGTCAGCTCATCTGGAACGATGCGCAAAGCAAATTCCATCTTATCTGTAAAGTTATTAGTGTATTCATCAACTGACATGCTGCCTTTCATCAATGTCAGAAACTTATTCTCTAGTTCCAACAGATTTTGAGCCGAGCAGAACTTGCGCTTGAACTGCACCAAGAATTCTGCCCATAACAATTGCAGTGGCTCATTAGGGCTTAAAGTCTTCCCTAGATTGTTCCACCAACGAACAGCTCCACCCTGGAATTGACGCACTGCGTAGATAGTCTGCAACTTGCCTCTGCAGCCACAAGTCATGAAGGTCAATTCCATTTCTGAGATCTAATCCATAAATCCAATCGGATCCTCCTTTCCATTGAAGGTCGATGGTTTGCAAGTTAGAAAGTCCTTGTACTTGCATCCCATTCCATCATTCCTTCCATCATGGTTGTCTTGCCTAACTATCGGTGGGTTGGCTTGACCAACAGACCCACTGAAGTTTCCACCTTCCGAGTGCCTTTCATTTAATTCGGGCTCTTCCACATGAATTGACAGTTCTTCACGATTCTGCTGAAGCAACCGCCTAGTTTCATCCATATGACGATCCAACATTGTTTGAATCATCATTTGCACACCAGCCATGGTTATTGGCTCAGGTGCTGCTCCTACGACATGTATTTGTTCAATCACTGGTGGTTGATTCCTGTTTTCATCAGCATTTCCAACTCCACTTCTTGTTCTCACCATTTTTGATCTACACACCGAATAAGGTGAAATTAGATCCTCATTCATGATAGATATTCAAATCATCCTTATCACTTCAAAACGTTTACATGCTAGTTCTAATATCGTAGACGTACGCTTAGAATCCTACACATATCAAGTTTCTAGATTCGGTCGGCAGCAGACCATAGATCCGAACAAATAATATCATATATGGCAACATATAACATTTAGCACATAAAAGCATTTTAGGCAACTTTCCTAAAATAAACTAGTGCTCGTGTCTAAAACATAACAGACACATATCTCAAAACTTCACTTAGCATTCTAAGTTTAAGTCTAGAAATCCTACAAATTCCTAGTTCGCTTAAACTAATGCTCTGATACCAACTGTAACATCCCCAAAATCTCGGCCAGAAAATACCGATTTTCATTTAAGCTTTTAAAATAATTTCAGAGTAAATAATTTTGATTTGAAAGAGTTGCGGAACTTGTTCCCAAAAAACAAAACGTGATAAAACAATGTTTACCAAAGCATTTCATAAAAGAAATGTATTTTCATTATTTAATCAAAACTCGAGATGTCATGTTCCGATACAGACCATAAAGCATAAACGATAACATTACAAGTCATTCAACAAATATATACATATACAGACTTGTAAACAAAACAACTTGATGGTTCATCCTGTTGGATTAATGTCTAAGTCCATAACTATAATTGGTAAGACTTGACCCGACCCGGCATGGTCCATTTGGGTTGCATGGCATCATGCACTTGGATAGACTATAATGAGAGAAATAAGACACTTACGGTTATTAATATATTATAAGTTCTAGTATATTAATAATAAGAATAATGAGATTATTTAATTAGTATTGATCAAGAATTAATCTAGTATTAATTAAGTGATCAAAAGAAGACTAATTAAATATATGGGTTGATTGTGTAAATCATTCATTCTTATATATGTGGGCTTGTGATCCAAGATTCCTTATGTTGGACTAAGTCCATGGGGTGATCCATGGATACTCCATGGAGGTTAAAACCCATGGAGCATAAGGAATGGGTAAAGTCATGAGTTACATGGTGTAACCCTAATAGCCACCATATAAAAGAAACCCATGGCTCAAGAAATCGTGACTAACACGAACACTATGTGTGTGTATGAGGGCTAACCGATTTCATGAAGTGTTCTAGTTTCTCTCAAGTTATTCCAAGTGTATTTGGTGTTGTGTGAACCATTTGAGGCATCACCACTTGTGGTGCTAGGCTCACAAGGTTTCAAGGAACACAAGCAACAACGAGGTATGTATTCTATCTTGTTATATTCATTATTTTGTATGCTAGATTAGGATAATACCTTGGATGTTCATATTTGCATGTATAATAGAGAAAACATAGATCCAAGGTATTTAGGGTTGCATGTACACTTAGGAGTGTTAGAATGCTCATAACCCAACAGTGGTATCAGAGCCTGGTTTTTTTTCTTGTTATACCTGCAATAGAAGCTGAAAAAACGAATCTGGCCATCAGACTCGGCGAGTCCATCAGGAGACTCGACGAGTCCATGCCTTAAAAATGATGAATTCGATCCAACTCGCCGAGTTTGTTCATGCACTCGACGAGTTGGACCCCCAGACAGCATATTTTCGAGTTTTTTGGCTAGAAATGGACTAGGAACATTACCCTAAGTTATTTTTGATCTTATAAACTTGTTTTTGATGTGGTAATGTTCATGCTAATCCATTTTCAAAGATAATTGTCAATAGATTCATGTTTTGTATTAGTTTAAGGTTTAGACTAATTACATGAAAAAGTTTGATTTGAATTATCTTGTTCTTATGAGTTGCTTAGATTAATAGAAATGTTGAGTGAAATAGTTGTTTTCAATCCATTTTAATCTAAGAGTTGAGTATAAAATGTGTTTGTGTAACTTGTCCTCAAGTTACATGAAGAGTCACATTAAAGACTCATAAAATTCATAAGAGTTGGCAATGGTTACAAAATGAAGAGTCTTGTGTCATTGAATAACTTTTTATGACTCCATAACTTGTCCTCAAGTTATGGAAGTTCAAGAGTCACTTCATTAAAGAAAAATATGTAACCATAATTAAATCCATAAGTTATAAAATAAAGAAAAAGTTAGTTCTTTTATTAGTTTAAAGTCTTCCATAACTTGTCCTCAAGTTATGGAACTTGAAGAGTTTTTGGATTAAAACTACTTTAAACACTTAAGTTATGGAAATTAATTAGTTTTGAATAGTTTCAAAACTTGCCCTCAAGTTTTGGAATTTGAAAAGTTTTCAAGTATGAATACTTTAATTCCAAGTTAGCCCTTAGAATTTTAAAAAGTTAAAATTCAACCCTTATACTTTATAGTATTATAAGTTAATAATACATATATGTATAAGAGTAAAGTCAGTCTTACCGCTAGTACGCCTCATTCACGAAGTCGGTCTATAAGGTGGGTATAAGGTTGTTGCCTATAAAATGGCAACTTAATGGGTGTCCACTCTCACCCACCGCTTGCTTGACTGGTGGAGGGTCGTTAGCCGAACGGGTTTGACAGGACTAGAATTCTCCCTTCATTAAAAGTATTAATGATAATACTAAGTAACTAAACTCTTAATAATACCCAATCTTAGTTACTTAGGAAAAATGTGAATAAGGTGCTAATCCATGAAATTGCACTTTACACTTTGTCTAAGTCGTTAGTGGAGCGTGTGTGGTTAACCGGCACACTAACTTGGACTTAACAAGGTAGGTAAAGGGTGACTTAATATTTATCATAGTATCGATGGAGCGTGTGTGGTTAACCGGCACATCGATTGAGGGGTAATTTATTAAGGGTACCAAGTGATTTGCATGGTTACTTCACACCTTGTTTTGTGATCCTCGGCATCCCAGTCACAAAACCTGAAGGGCACACTCGAGATTGAAACATGCCATTGAACAGTTCAATGAATCTCAAAAGATCTAGGAGTTTCAAAAACCAATTAAAACCTAATAATACATTTCGTTTATCTTGGTGGAAATTGGTGAATCGTCATTCACCTACCTTCAAATTGTTTTATAGCTTGGATTACGGCATACCTCTTCTAAGTTATAAAATAGTTTGTTGGGTCCTAGCCTTAATATTTCATATTAGGTGTCATATTAAGGACTCAAAGATCAACTATCTTGAATATCTCCCATAACATGTCTGGATTAGACATTTATGATCTTCCCAAATCTCTTGAAACAAGCTTTCCTAAATGAAGATGATGTCCCATGGATATCATACTTCTCTCTCCTCTTCCAATTATTCTCCCTAACCCACAAGTTCTTGAAAAAGTTTAAGATCACTCAAGCCCTAATGGCAAGGCAAGGTCTAGGTGTGATCACATCTTGGAGATGTAGTCACATATTGACAAGCCGGGAGAGTTGGGTGTCAAAGTCTTGAGAAAGTTGGTGGTTCAATCACTTTCTAAGTCACATAGTGAGTTCCTTTGGGACACCTATGAAATAGACTATGACAAGACCCTTAATGATCTTATCTATTGTTAAGATCAACTTCCTGAAACTTTATGGACATTGACAATGGTGACACTGGAAATACAGAAAAAACATTCTCTTCCCAATGGAAAGGGATCGGCCATAGTCAACTCGGTTGACCAAATGGTAAAGAGAAAAGTCTAAGTCTGTGATAGTCTCGTGTACCATTATCAAAGGGTCCATATGTTTGTATTGCCAAAGAAAGGGCATTGGTTGCGAAGCTGCCAAATTTACCTAAGGATGTTAAAGTCAATAAGTTTGACTCTACTTCAGGTAAATTCCACTATCTAACTCTGTTAAGTTTCTATTCTGAGATTCTTGATACATGATGTGACTGGGTCACATGGCGATGTTTTAAGAATCAAAGGAAAAAAAGTGAAGAAACTTAAAGAAAGAATATGCTGAATCTAATCGCGTAGATGGATTTCTATCGCATAGTTTGAAAAATCGGATTCTTGAGCTACTTCTTAGGAGTTATGAGATATTGCTTAAGGAATAGATAACAACAAGTTTTCATATGGATTGTAAGGATAGTTTTTCCGCAAAGTTTTAAAATAAAAGGAAATTTTTGATTTTATTTATTTTAAAATATCCTTACAATGGCATCTGTGGAAATTTTTGTTGCTTATAAGATTCCATTAGTAGCAAGAGTGGAAGTATGAAATTGATTCTTTCATTTGTGGTAATGTCTAAATTTACCAAATAAGGAAAGATTCTCATCATCCAAGGTTCAATTGGACCGGAACTTGGAATCATGCAAGTTGTATAGCATGATGAATGAGAACTTTCAAGTTTTGGAAAATTAAGACTAAATTACTCGGCCACATGGATGTGTGAGTCAAGTAAAGGACTAAGGGATCGAGTACACATTCTTGTGCACTGATTAAGTCCACCACAAAAGATTGATAAGACTATTCGTCATAGTTTACTAAAGCTCAGTAAATATGATTATACTTACAAGCTTAAGTGTAACTCTGAGACATTGGAAAAGGTTCCAATGTATGGCAGGGCGAATAAGAAGAATCAAATTAGGCAGAAGGATAAAAGTTTCTCATATCTGAAAAGTTGGGAGAGTACTTTAGTATCAGTTTTGTGATCATCTTAATGATTAAGAAACCATAGCACAATTAGTTCTCTAAGGAAGTCTTAGTGCATTCTTATGACTAAGAAGAGGGATCTTGAATTGTTGAAGTGGTTAAATCAAGAAGATGAGTCATACTTCGTTCCAATACAAGTCTTAGAGTAATACTCCAAGATTGTAACTTGAGTGACATGTCTTAAAGAAGGTTTAAAACACTTGTCAAATGTAAGAGTAAAAGTTTTCTACTCTTGTACATTTGAAATTGGTAAGTTGTGATGTTTTGGATAAAACAAAGATCAACTTTGGCCAATTGTGTGAAGTGTTTGTCTTGATTAGAATCCACACTATCTCTTGGATATTTGACAAGGGAGTCTTATAGGTCAAGAGGACAGTGGGAGTCTTAAAGGTCTTGAAAGTCTCAAGAACTAATCAAGAATAAACCTGAAGTTCTTCACTAGCACACGACTTGAGGTTTATAACCTATCGTGTTGACATATCTGTGCCCATTCCAGTTAAAGTTGGCTTTGCATATGAGTTCTTAGAGTTCTCAGTTTGTTGCATAACAACTTGGAAGCAATGGCAGGCCCTTGAGCTGCCAGGTGGCAAGAAGTTAAGATTGAGTTCAATCCATATGGTTTTGGATTTGTCATTATCTTTGTCTTGTGATTATGGTTTGACAAATTCATATGGGTAGGAACTCATACACCATATAAATCTAAGTGTCATAAGGTTTCTCTCCGATTCATGAAAATGATGGTGAGGAAACACTTTCACTAAGTAGATTTTATCTAGATAGCCATTGTGATATTTGCATTCTCAAAGTCGTTAGTGGAGCGCGTGTGGTTAACCGGCACACTAACCTGGACTTGTGAGAAGTGGCAAAAAGGTCTAAACATTATGATTACGGCATCCCTCTTCATAATTGTTTAGATACACAAGTGTGCTATCTAAGGGAAGGTGTATGATTTTGATAAAGACTTATCAAAACAATCTAGTATCAGAAATCTGAACTTTGGTAAGAAAGTCAGCTGATTTCTGAGTACATGTCAAAGCTAGTGGGAGCATAAGTGTTATGCTAATAATCATCATGTTAGTGGGAGCATGATAATTATGATAAGTATTGCAAGTCAGCAATGTTAATTATAGAAAACAAAAGTTTCAATTGGGAAAAAGTTGTTTTGCTATAATTAAGGGAGAGGAAACTATGCTTCATCTCAAATCTATAAGCTTAGATCGTGAGGTTTTAATCATTTAGTCAAGGATATATATGAATTTCATTTTGGAATGGCTCAACATAAGGAAATTCTGTATATGGGTCCATTATTTGCGTTCTAAAATTCGATTATGATTACGGCATCCCTTTTCATAATCTGAATTATGAGAACTTGGCAAATTGAAATGGAAATATTATAGCAAAAGACTGGTTTAGTCTTTATGTAAGACATCATGAATCGTGTCCCATATGCTTCGGATATAGGATCGATTACATGTGCTATATTCATCCGTTCTAAAATTTTCCAAATGCCTGGGGCATTAAGAAGGGAAAAGGTTTAGAACTGGATATGACTAAAAGGATTAAACAATTGTCGAGGACAATCTAAGGTTTACCAAAGATTGGTTACTCAAGGACAATTGGAAGTATAGTGATAATTCTGGAAGGACCATATTGACATAATCTGTAAGGAGGCAACTCTTGTTCAGAAGTGATAGTCAAAATGGAATCTGGAAATGTTTCAAAGTTAGAATTTTCAATCTGTGTAAAATTAAGGAAACTTAATGCAAGAAGGATATTTCCAAGGAGTTGATCTCCTTTGGAATACTCTGTAATGATTGTTGCCAAGTCTTTATGACTTTGTGCATAATCATTACGAGAGGATCAATGCATATAAGTTTAGAAGCTAACAGATTTCAGTAAATGGCATGAATTTGGAATTCTTGCATTTGCGGTAAGGATTTAGGAGTGTGAAAAGAGAATCATTGAAGTTATGTTCAATTGATCTAGTTCACAAAGTAAGGATCATAGACAAACATAGTATGCATACTTGGTGTGTGGCATGACTAGTGTTTAAGAAAACATAGTGTACATGCTTGGAGCATGGGACAACTATTGTTTTAAATTCAAGAATAAAGTTGATAGCTGAAACAGTATACAATGAATAATGTGTAATCATATGGTGATAAATAAAAGGTGTTTTATTTATGTTCAAAGATTTGATACCATATTGGATTCAATTATTATTGTGTTTCACTTTGCATGTTTTGACTTCCCGAATAAACTAGGTTATTCTTCCGGAATGACTAAGTTATTCAAACCATCCACAGTCGGTCGTATTTTGGAAGTAGATATGAATTAAGACTGTCATGATGGGTTGTAGAGGTCTAAGGTGTTGGACAAGGCTACAACAATCATGAGTGCTCATAAGTTCTGAGTATTGGATTCAACCCGCGCTCATTGGAATCACTTCATGGATTTTATCACGAGTGATCATGAGACGATAATATCTTATATTCTTCAAACCTAGAGATATGAGTTGTTACTATGAGTTGGTTGTACATTAATTGCACGAAACTGCATTTGGTAACTCGGTGCTATAAAACGTGTCTTTATGTATGATTCAACAAGTAGTAGAACAAGCCATATGAGTCGAAGTTTATCCATTCCTTTTACCTTTGGGATGAAAGCGATATCTGTGGGCCCCTCGATGATTTGATGATGACAAATGGAAGTGCTCGGCCGGGCCAGGACTGATTTGATTTGTTCAATTAGTCAGTCGTCATAAATCGGAAATCGAGAAACAACTAATGGACAGAGAGAATGATTATAATCCATGTCTCAGTCCATATGATATCTAGAATGGAGGAATATATGATCCCTTATCTAATGGACAAGTCATTGACAAAGATCAGAGTTCATCTACAAGGTCAGAGTTCGACAGAAGCTTTTGAGAGCTACGATTGCTAGTTGGTTCCTGAAGTCATACGCAATAATAGTTTTAGACTTATCCAAGTGGGAGACTGTTGGATTAATGTCTAAGTCCATAACTATAATTGGTAAGACTTGACCCGACCCGGCATGGTCCATTTGGGTTGCATGGCATCATGCACTTGGATAGACTATAATGAGAGAAATAAGACACTTACGGTTATTAATATATTATAAGTTCTAGTATATTAATAATAAGAATAATGAGATTATTTAATTAGTATTGATCAAGAATTAATCTAGTATTAATTAAGTGATCAAAAGAAGACTAATTAAATATATGAGTTGATTGTGTAAATCATTCATTCTTATATATGTGGGCTTGTGATCCAAGATTCCTTATGTTGGACTAAGTCCATGGGGTGATCCATGGATACTCCATGGAGGTTAAAACCCATGGAGCATAAGGAATGGGTAAAGTCATGAGTTACATGGTGTAACCCTAATAGCCACCATATAAAAGAAACCCATGGCTCAAGAAATCGTGACTAACACGAACACTATGTGTGTGTATGAGGGCTAACCGATTTCATGAAGTGTTCTAGTTTCTCTCAAGTTATTCCAAGTGTATTTGGTGTTGTGTGAACCATTTGAGGCATCACCACTTGTGGTGCTAGGCTCACAAGGTTTCAAGGAACACAAGCAACAACGAGGTATGTATTCTATCTTGTTATATTCATTATTTTGTATGCTAGATTAGGATAATACCTTGGATGTTCATATTTGCATGTATAATAGAGAAAACATAGATCCAAGGTATTTAGGGTTGCATGTACACTTAGGAGTGTTAGAATGCTCATAACCCAACACATCCATCTTATGCCCTTGCGCCACTTCCTGTAATACAAATAAACTGAGTGGGTCAGGCTTGGGAGCCTGGTGAGCATATAGGGTTTTCAACCCACAATAAATAATTATATTTAATTTCCACCAACCAACAATAACCTGATTACCCATTCTCATTATTCTCACTTTACGTCCCTAAGACAACTAACATAAGGGACCTAGTCTAAGAATATTTCATCGGGGCGACAACACATGCTTCGGGGGTTCCTCAGCAATATAAGTCAAATAAGGCAACCATGAGGGGGATGGAATATAGCGAATGAACACCCAAGTTCATTAACAACTATAGGTTATGAGCATGCTAGCGTTCCACTGGACTGTCTAGAAAAGTCTATGGTCGTCATCTAAATTCCGCTAGATGACTGGATCAAAACAACATCGAGGCCTCTCATCTGTTTATTACACACCAACTATCTACCCATGTTCTATCCAACATATTAGTAGATAAAATATACATTTTTTATACATAGTCTCAAAACCTGTATAGCATGCTCAATCAATACATTTTCCACATAACAGATGCACACACACATAACATGTATTTCATAGAGAAATAATCAGATCTATAAGATAGAAGAAAGTGAATATAGATTCACACACATAACAACAAAATATAAACATAACACGTATTTCGTATAAAATACTTCATAATTATGCGTTAGAAGAATGTAACTACACACTCACTTAATCAGAAGATGATCGGATAGTACTACGGCTTGTAGAAGTAGTAATCCTCAGCAGATCTGGAAGATCTCTACAAAAATCGAACTTCTCGTGGGCAGAGCTTCGGCTCGGGAATCGTACTTCTCGGGATCCCGGGAGCGTAAAACTTCCTTCTTAATTTGGATATGAGATCCGGGGTGTCGGGATGGCTTCGGGGGTTTACGCGCAGAGCTTCGGCACAAAAGGGAGAAGAAATGAGCAAAAGTACTCGGAACCCTCGCATCCTATTTATAGGAGGCTGAGCCTCGCACGTACGCTGGGCGTACGCGTCCGAAGTCGTCATGGCATGCGTCATCTGAAGAACTCGAGTGCGAAGGTCGTCACGCTTCGCTGTACGCTGGGCGTACTTCGGATATTCCCGGTGACTCCCCTTCGGATACTACCGGGTTTTATAATTAAGTTTAAATATTAATTATTTAATAAACTTTGAAAATTCACATCTTCTTCATACAAACTCCATTTTCGACGTTCTTTATATCCACGTGTGGGTGAGACTACGCTTTACAACTTTCGTTTAGACTTCCTCGGGTAATTTTGACTTTATTTTTATTATTTATTTTTAATAGGCCGGGACAGAAAAATTTCGTTATAAATTCATAACTTCTTCGTTTGACGTCCGTTCTCGCCTAACTTTTCATCGCTTCGATACCAACGACGAGATCTTCGGTTCTCGTTTAGATTGTTTCGGCTAAAAACCGCTCAATCTCAAATCGAGTATTTCGGGCTGCATACCGCTAAGTCGAAACTTCAGAAAATTATAACTTCCTCATATGAAGTCAGATTTTGGCGTTCTATATATATTCGGAAACCTCGTTTCAACTACTACAACATTATCCAAAGATAACGAGTTTATTTTACACTTCAATTATGACGCTTATTTTTCTTCCTAATTAATTAAACCACATAATTAAGCAATTTAACACAAAACACATAAGACTCAAATAATATACTTTTATTATTTCAAAACGGGTTACAAAGGTTAACCTAGACTATTACATCAACGAAAATGCCTGGCCTGGAAACGCGGGCGTTATATTTAGTTAATAAGTCAGTGGGTTAGGAGAAGAAGAAATTCGAGAAGAATGATGTGAAGTCAATTGAAGCCATAATCGGATGCATGGGGCTATGCTCGCACAATTTGAAGAGGATGAGGACGAAATGGTAGTTGGTCGTTGTTTCAAGACCAAATCAGGAGACAAATCACCGATTACAACGAAGGTACATATTCCTTTATAAGCTTATGATTATGAAATAATCGCATTTAATGATACTATTGCTTACTTTCATACAATTGTGGTGTCTGCTAGTAATGTAGCTAGGAAGCTAAGAATCAAGTTGCTAGAGACCCAGAAATTGCTAGATTCGGAACGAAGCAGGGTAGAGTATCTGGAATTGCAATTGAATAATGTGAATAATGATAGGAAATGCCTAGATAATGAAGTTCTAATGATACTTGCTTAGAGAAACATTTACTGTAATTCAGCAAAAGGACTTTATGCTAAATTGACTTCATTGCATCATTCATCTGATATAAGCAAAGAACAACATAGGAAATTGTTGCCTTTTCTTGTTTTTGAAAGAGAGAAAGTTGATAGTTTGTCCTATGATTGTGATAAAACCAGAGCATAATTTGATCAAGTGTCTGATAATCGATTTGCTTATGGTATTGTTAAGATAGACGAATATTTGAATGCTGATGAACTTGTTGAGATAGTGAATGATACTTTGACCAAAAGTGAACAAATCAAAATTTTGAAAAGAACTGAGAATTCGAAACTTGAATCTCAATCTAATTTTGCTGATATCGATGATAATTTTGATAGTTTTAGTGAAATCAGTGAAACTGAGGAGGAGGAAAATATCGATTGTTCTCAGTTATCAGTCATAAATGTCACGTCTAAGTCAAGAGGTAAAGAAATTTGTGATGATTCGATGGTTGAGGATAACATTGATAGACCCTCTACTTCAAATGTTTGTGACATTGATCATGTGAGTGTAAGAGACAGTCAAACGGATAGTAGTGAGGATGAGAATGAAGAAGAAGTTTCGAACAATTCTGAGCCAGAAAAGAAAATTTCGAATGAAACATCCATTCCACGAGTTGTTGTTGATCAAGTGTTTGGAGATACTAAAAATTTCGACAAAGTCTTATACGAAAAAGTTGCTCATTATTTTTAAACAAATACAGTTGTGTATCCAAATTTTAAGTGCTCAGATGAAGTTGTATTTCCGAATCAAGTGTTTGTTACTACTGGAAATGTTGAAAACATCAAACCAGAGTTCAACAAAATGGTCGAAGAAGATAACAATAAAACATCAGACGAAGGATTCTTTTCAAAACAAAACCCTGTCGAAAATAATCTAACAAAGAAGTCATATGTTTTTCAAAGACGAAAACCACAACAAAAATGGGTTGAAAATCAAGAAAATACAAAAGAGATGTTGAAACAAGAATCTAATGAAACAAATGAGAATGTGAAACTAAATTCACAAGAATTTAAGGATCTTGTTGAAAAAATTTCGAATGAAAAAGGAATTTCGAAAAGACAGGCACGAAATAATTTGTTTTGGAAAGTAGTGTAAAATGAAAAGCAATCAAAACAGGGGCGGAACACGAGACTTAAACCTATGGGGCCGAAACAAAGTTACTTACGGTTTTTGGTAAACAAAATTATGAGTTTTGATATTTCAAAACCTTTTTTTTTCATATATGAAATTTAAAAATAAAAAATAGTCAGAAAGATCAATATGAATATATTGAACAAACTTTAGTTGTAAGATCGCTAAATATCACCATATTTCATATGTACTATATAAAAAACAAAAACAATTAACTATAACATAAAATAACACAAAATCCTAAAATCTCTTTATATACATAAACAGTTAGGTTAAAAGAATACACCACAAACATTCACATGGCGGCAAAGAAAACTAAAAAAGTAGGTGAGAACAAAATCGAGGCAACAGGCAGAGAGAAGAGAACTAACCATCGTATGGTAGGGACGGCGATTAGTAGGGTGCCGGAAATGGAGCAGTTCTCCGATGTCCGCTGTTTCTTTCAATCTTCTCCAATTTTACAGTTTCACAAATTTGATTTCACGTCTAATAGTGGTGCTGTGGTGGACAATATGTTTTATTTTTTTATTTTATTTTGTGTATATTTTAGTTTTTAATGATCCGCAGGATCTACCTTCCTTTATTATTGGAATTTGTGGGATTTCTATTGCGATTTTTTAGGGTTGAACAACTCTATCGACTCATCTTGCCATTTGATTTCTATCCCACAAATTTCTATGGATAAAATTACTACTATAATTTAAAAAAAAAAAAAAAAAAAAAAGATAAAATGAGTGATTTACCGAACAAAAATTAAATTAGTTGGTTTTGTGTATTCTCATAGATGATTGACTTGTCTATAGCTAATTGTTGAAGAGTTTTATATCTTACGCAGTTACCAGGCTTAAAAGCAGGGGGGCCATGGCCTCCCCTGGCCTCTTAAGCGCTCCACCACTGAATCAAAAATACAAATCAAGAAAATGTGAAAATGGGGTGTCTAAATCAGTACAAACAAAGTTTTCAACTTGCTCGCATAAAAAGTAAAATCACGCTTAACCAACTTCGTCTGATTCACAAAATTATTCAAAGAAGTTTTCAAAATCAACATCTTTAAAGACTTTTCAAACAAATGAGCAACAAAAGAATTTTCAATCAAAAAGCCAACTAAAGTTTTCAACTTCAAAGTCATCTTTTCCAAAACCAACAAACGATCAAAACAGATTTTCTTCAAATAGAACAAATCGAAATTTTGCTAATGTTCGTCAATTCGAAAATGTTCAAAAATTTGAGAATATTCGAAAATTTGACAATGTTGAAAATTTGAGAATATTCGAAAATTTGACAATATTCGAAAATTTGAAAACGTTCTAAAGTTGGCAGACAATCAAACATTTGTGAATGATAAATCCAAAACATCTGCAAAGTTTATTCCACAAAAACCAAATTTTCCGAATCCATCCGTACACGAAGCCACTAAAGTTTCGTACACAAAAGGTTCATCTGGTGAGAAAACAATCAATCATTGGCTTGAGGAAAAGGGAAAAAGTCAATCGGGAAAGTTTTCTCAACATCAAATCAAGCAGGCCTATGAACAGTATTCGAATGATACTTCATCTGGAAGTTCATCTTCGAAAGAATCAAATACTCCAGTTCAGAAATGGCAACCAATCACAAAAGTACAACATACTGAGAAGCACGAGAAGAAAGTCAGTGCAAGTCCAACACTATCAAAAAATTATGTTTCGATATCTTTAACTGATGATGTCGACTTAATTGATACTTTCAGAACCAACGTTCAAAATTGGGCTTTAGGTTCTAAATTTCATTCACTATTTCAAACTAATGACCAATGACCCAAACAAACTTGCGTACCTAAATTCTATTAATAATTGAAGTACTGTGTGACGAGCAATATGATGAGAAATGGTACATTGATAGTGGTTGCTCAAATCACATGACTGGAAGGAAGGAGAATTTATGTGATTTTAGAAGTTTGGAAAATGCAAGAGTAGTGAGGTTTGGAAATAATCATAAGTGTCAAGTTAAAGGTTATGGCAAAGTAACAAATGGACAATTTACAGTGAATCGTGTTGCTTAAGTTGAAGGTCTTACACATAATTTGATAAGTGTTTCACAACTTGTTGTGGGCACTGGCCATCAAGTTATGTTTAACGAAGCAGGAAGTATCATTTCTAATGTTGAGACGAACGAAGTTTTGCTGAAATCAAAAAGATTTGGCGACATGTTCACTCTTGACATCAAACCTAATGTTGGGAAACCCTCAGTTTGTTTACTTTCGAAAGCTTCATCTGGTGTTAGCTGGTTGTGGCATCAACATTTATCTCATTTAAACTTTCGAAATCTGAATAAGTTGTTAGTAGAAGATCTTCTTCGAGGTTTACCTGTTCCAAAGTTTGACAATAATACTTTATGTGCAGCTTGCGAACAAGGTAAATAGCATCATAAAGGACATCCCATTGTCATAGATTCGAAAATACTTGAACTGTTGGAACTCCTTCATATTGACCATTATGGACCATCAACTATTGAAACTCTCAACAAGAAACGGTACATTTTGGTTATTGTTGATGATTTTTCACTATTTACTTGGGTGTATTTTCTCAGGTTAAAATCTGAAGTTGCTCAAACAATGATTGAATTTATCAAGAAAATTAAGACAAGTCTAAAAAAATCTTCTTAAAATCAAAAGTGATAATGGTTCCGAGTTTAAAAACAATGTGCTTGATTCATTCTTAATTGAGAAAGGAATTTCGCATAATTTCTCATCACCATATACACCACAACAAAATGGTGTGGTTGAAAGGAGGAATAGGTCTCTTTGCGAAGCAGCCAGAACAATGTTGACATATGCAAATCTTCCTCAATATCTATGGGCAGAAGCAATTTCGAGAGCATGTTTTACTCAGAGTCGATCCTTTATTCATCGTCGTTTCAATATAACTCCATATGAAATCATAAATAACTGAAAACCAAATCTTAAATTCTTTCATGTGTTTGGTTACAGGTGTTTTATCATGAATATCAAAGATAATCTTTCAAAATTTCAAGCTAGGGCTGATGAAGGAATATTTATGGGATATTCAAATAATTCGGTTGCATACAGAGTGTTGAATAAGAGAACAAGAAAAGTTGAAGAAACGTTTAACCTCACTTTTGATGATTATTATGTGAAACAAGTTGAAAAACATTTCGATCAAAAACCAATTCTTAATGAATCAAATGATGAGTCTGAAAGTTATAATTCATCTGATTTTGATTATGATTTAATTTTTGGTGTTCCAGATAGGGCTAAAGATGTTGAAGTCCATGCTGCAGATAATCTAACTCCCGAATCTTCAAAACATACTGATGATACGACAATCACATCAGATACAACTGCTAATGGCGAAAGTATGCTAGATGCACAAGTGTAAGGGGAGCACTTGAATATACCTTCAAATGTTGAGGGGGGACATCTTTTCGAGGGGGGAGAATAGCAGTGTAAATGAAAGTTTCGAGGGGGAGCATCAAAATGACAATTATGTTGAGGGGGAGCATAATGATACTGAAACCATAAATGAAGAAATGTAGGATCTGAAAATGAAGAAATGTACGAAGATGCACCTTTGGACTTTGATCCAGCATATCCACCATTGGAAAATGGACAACAAAATCATCCAAAAGAACAATTCATTGAGAATCCACAAGATGGAGCTTTGACTAGAGCTGGAATTTGTGCACAAAATGAGGTATTGAATGCTCGTCAAGAATTTTGCATGTTTAATGTTTTCATTTCAAAAATCGAACCCAAGACAGTTAAGTTTACAATGGAACACTTAGATTGGGTTGTAGCAATGCAATCTGAACTTGTTGAGTTCGACAGAAAAAAAAAGTTTGGAGGTTAATTCCTAAACCTGAAAATGTTTCAATTATCGGATTAAAATGGATTTTCAAAACCAAACCGACAAGGATGGAAATATTTTTCGAAATAAAGCTTGATTAGTTGTTAAAGGATATTCACAACAAGAAGGTATCGATTATGAAGAAACCTTTGCCCCTGTCGCAAGACTTGAGGTTGTTCAAATATTTTTGGCTTATGCAGCTCACAAAGATTTTGATGTTTATTAAATGGATGCGAAGTGTGCTTTTCTCAATGGTGAACTCAAAGAAACAGTTTATGTTGAACAACCAACAGGTTTCATAAATGAAAAATATCTTGATCATGTTTATATTTTAGATAAAGTTGCATATGGTTTAAAACAAGCACCAAGAGCCTGGAATGCAACTCTTACCAGTTTCTTAAAACAATCGAAATTTAAACAAGGATCAGTTGACCCCACATTATTTCGAAAGAAATTTGGGAATCATCTAATTCTTGTTCAAATTTACATCGATGATATTATTTTTGGCTCTACTGACCCTGCTTTGTCTAGTGAATTCGAATATTTGATGAAAAGCCAATTCGAAATGAGGATGATGGGTAAAATCAATAATTTTCTTGGTTTAAACATTCATCAAAGAAGAGAAGGAATTTTCATCAATCAAGAAAAATATACTAGGAATTTGCTCGAAAAATTTAGTATGACAAATACCACAAAGTTAAGAGTACCAATGGCGGTTGGAACAAGGCTAACACCTTCATTAGACACACCTGTTGTTAATCTTACTTTATACAGGAGTATGATAGGTTCATTGCTTTATCTTACAGCAAGTCAACCAGATATCATGTTTTCTGTATGTAATCGTGCTAGGTATCAATCAAATCCAGTAGAACCACACTTGACCGTGGTGAAAAATAATTTTCGTTATCTCAAGGGAAAAATTTCGTTTGGATTGTGGTATGCTTCGAAATTAGGATTTTTCATTCAAGCGTTTTCGGATGAAGATCTGGGTGGATGTACACTTGATCGAAAAAGTACAAGTGGAGGATGTCAATTGTTAGATGGGAAGCTTGTAAGTTGGCAATCGAAAAAGCAAACTTGTTTTGCAATTTCCACTGCTGAAGCTGAGTATGTTGCAGTTGACAGTTATACTTTGCAAATCATATGGATCCATAATCAATTGCGTGACTATGCAATTAATATGAAAAAATATTCCATTGTATTGTGATTCACTAAGTGCTATACGCATTTTTCATAATCCAGTACAACATTCGAAAACCAAACATATTGCACTTTGTTATCATTTAATTAAAGATCATGTGGAAGATGGCAATATTGAAGTTCATTTTGTAAAAACTACTGATAAGCTTGCAGATATTTTCAAAAAAGCATTGGATGAAAAATCATTTGTTAGAATTTTGACAAGATTGGGAATGATTGAAGCAAGTTCGGTTCCAGAAATCCTTTCGAAAGAATAACAAAGAAAGAAGAAGAAAAAGTGTTGATTTAGAGGCATTATTGAATGGTTCAGAGGCATATAGTATTAACCATTCATAGGTTACTATTCATATTCAACGCTTGGATATGCTTCGTTTTCTACATTTGGGAAAGAAAGTTTTGTTAGTTTGGTACATTGTTAAGTTTTAGTTTATATTCGAAAAATTGGAAAAGCCAAAAATATTTTCGTTAATTTTGTATTCTTTTCGACAAATCAAAAATACCAAAAAGATTTTCTATTGTTATTTGTTTAATTTTCAAAAAATGTAAAAACACAAAAATATTTCTTTACTTTCAAAAACATAAAAGACCAAAAAGATTTTGCTATTTTGTACTTTGTCTTTTCTTTCTTGCTGCAGATTCAAAGGAAGTTTTACAAGGGTCATGCTTGCGTTTCTAGGGTAAGGTAAATTTTCGAAACTTTGTACTAGTTAGAATGTCCCAAGAAGAATGTTGCAGCGTGTCGACCCAAGCCTCTATTGACTCAATGTGTGATTTTGAAAACCTTAATGAAATTTTTCATTAGGAAAATTTCTTCCAAATTAGGCTTGCATTCACATTAGTCTACTGAGCTACCTAACTCTTCTCAAATGAGTTAAGAGTTTTCAGTTTGGTCCAAACATAATAGAGGTACAATTGAATTCGTGAAACAACCTTTTTCATCTCAAACTTCTAACACATTTCACACACAATGAAGTATGTCCAAGAGGTTATTGATCAAAAAAATCATCACTTAGACATATCAAAACTCTGTGTTTATGATCTTGATTCATGAGGCCGTGATGAAAGTGAAACCCAATTTTCTAAATTCTTAAGGAATTAACGGGGAACTATGTTCTAGATTTTCACAAAACATTTGTTTTAGTACCAAATTTTTGATGCTCCAAATCATATTCTTTCGTTATGAGTGGTCTTGATCAAATGTTCGATGCCCACGACATTTGATACCAAATAGGATCCAGCTAAAAATAGTTTTTCTTTGAATATGATTTTCATGGGAGTATCAATTCTTTCAATTCTCACTTTCAAATTAATCCAAAGCATACTTGTCACTGACTACACTGGTCACACAAGTAATTTATGTTACAATTACTCACCTTATGTTTAGGTTGATATGTAACGAAATTTTTAAGCCACCCGCGAAGCCTTGAAAAGAATCCCTTCGATACTTCTTTATAAGTATTCGATTGTAATTCACGGGAAACCACACAAGCTATTTATTATCTCTCTTTATAATTAATGAAGTAACCTTTGTCCGGGGTTTAACTGCCTTTGTGTCGAAATTTTATTTTTCGACATCACAGATCCCAAATTTTCGTTAGTTTTCTTCTAATCTTATTCTATCGGCACACTGCACTCACGAAATCCTTGAGGTTCTGAGTATTACCAACTCAAGCTGATTATTTCAACAGTCTGGCATATGACTTCGTCTCTAATCCCAAAGACGAAAGAGCCTAACCTCCATGTTGAAGGTTTTCGATCTTATCCACTTGGTACTCATGAACAGTTTGATGTGACGGTTTGGCAACGTGGTCCGACTTTCCAGGTACTTTATCTAACATGGTACAAGTTACAGCTAATGGTGCGAGTTGCAAGGGCAGACGTGGCTTACTCTATAAAGAAAACATTTGGAATTCTATTGGGGATACATATAAAAGGAAGTTATTATCTCTTTTTATAATTACGCGTTCAAATTCTCATCCGATCAAAAAGCCCTAAATTTCTTTGTTCTTCAAGAATTTCTCAAAACCCTAATCAATGGTTGCTGCTCCAACCGACACTACTGACGAAATTGCATCTCAACCAATTATGAAGATTCAAAGCACAAACTATCAGGTTGAAGGATATGTGTCAATGTATCCTGGAGAACTCAAGATGCTGATTGTTTCTCTTTAACATTCAGGTCTTACAATGTCACACCCCCAAACCAAGGATGGCGGAAACGTTCGAGGGTGGAGGACTTCATGTAGAGTATCACAACAATGAGTATAATAGTGCTCAAAGTAAATACAACCATCATAAATATAACTGAAAAAGTTACACCAATGTATATGTTTACATGATTCGAATCAATTACATTATGAAACAAAATGAACTGTTTGACGACTTATCGTCCCATCCTCAAAACGTTGTTGGTTTCCTGTTTTCACTGAATTCCTGAGAATACAAGTAGTTTTGAAAAGTGTCAACACAAAGGTTGGTGAGTTCATAAGAGATTTTATTGGAGAAATAGATCGTTTTCCTTGTAAAAATGATATGATATGTATTCAGAAAATCCGATATTTTCTTTATAAAGTTTATGTAATGTAGTCTCATAACCGACGACCAAAATGTATAAGTAACCTTTCTTATTAAAGGAAAATAAAATGTGCTTAAATTGACATAAACGCACTTGAATGAAATGATGTTCCCGCAAATTCTTATGTTTGTTAATACTTAATGTATATGTAGTCCTAAGTCTCAGGACCGAGAAAATAACAAGTATCGTCTATACTTAAAGTTATAAATGTGGTTTCAAATGATGTGTAGTCATAAATACCATAAACCGAATGTAGACAGTAATATCGGTACTTATTGAGGTAAAAGGTGATTTTAAAATCGTCATAAAACCCATTAAAGTTTTATAAAAATCCCGTAAACTTTATGTATTGTTATATCCTTATGTGAGCCGCTATAATCCTACTTAAGACTAAATGAACCTGCCACGACGTTTCTCAGGCGTCGAATAACTGAAATGACAATTATCACCCGTAGACCTGCAGGTCCAACTGTAGCTAGCAGCAAGGTGTGGGGTGTCAAACCCAATATAGATCTATATATAACTATCACGTTCTCCCTCCAGGAGACTCTGATTATAACGTACAGGATTTTATATTCCGCACTCGGACGTACGGAAAGAGAATGTCTCACAATCTAGGTTAACCAAGTTTACAAGTTGTATGCGGGAGTGTAAAACCTTTCTGTATGAATGTACCCTTTTCGTACGTGTGTGTTATGTGATGTATTTAAAACTATACCTATTATAGTTTTATCCAAAACGTTTGTAATATATAAGAACTCTTTTATGAAAAAGCGTTAGGATTATAAAATCCATTAAACTATGCTTCTTATAGTTTATATATATATATATATATATATATATATATATATATATATATATATATATATATATATATATATATATATACGTGTTCTAAATGAATGAATAATCTTATCATTAATGACTTATTTTCAGTTTATGATGATAAAATTTACAACATATCACATTCAATACTTAGAACTTGACATTATCCACTTTGCTCAACATTATACAAAGTGTTGTAAAAATTACAAGCTGTTAACAAATTTTCAGCCTTTCTACACTATTTTTGAAAATTCATAGAAAAATCATACGAAGTCGAAAACTAAATCCGTAAATTCTGGGAGTTCCCAAAATGTGTCTAGTTTACTCATAATTTTTATCATGATTTTTAATGACCTGTAACTTAGGTGAAAAAGTCCATAATCACAGACTGGTCCGGATTGGTGTTTGAAATGATAGGCAGTTTTGTAAAAATCACCATAATTTGTAGAAAAATCGTATGGAGATGTGCAAGTAGTCATTTTAAAGCTAAGAAGCGGAACTACATGCACCTAAAACAGTTTTGAAAACTAAAATGTTTAAGGTGTCCAAAATAGTCCGTGAATGGAGTCCAACTTTTCTGATGAAAGCTGTTAGGAAATTTTAGTTATGTTCTTGGTGTTTTAACTTGTATTCCCCCCCTAAAAACTTAAGAAAACATGAAAATGTAGGGGTATGAACTCACCTTGTGTGATTTCAGTAGATAAATATTGAAGAAGAGAAGTGTTCAACCCAAGAACACTTGAAGAATCGCTTGAAGATTTGAAGCTCTAACACAAATATAATGGAGTTTGTGTAAGATACTCATGATTTGAGTGGAAATAATTGAGGTAATATTAAAGGAAATGGATTATGCTTACCAAAGGTGGAGGAAACTCTCAAGATCAGCCCTTGAATCTCGGATTTCTAGAGAGAGAAAGGAGTTTGATCTTCTTGTGAAATGAGAACAAATGAGAGAAAATGAGGAGAGAGGATGAATATCCAGCTCTTCAAAAACGTGGGAATGAGTGATGATTGAGTGGAAATGACATTAATGTGACCTAGGTAAGGTGGGGAGGTATAGCTGGTCATAGAGTGGGTGTGGGAGTGGTTGCTTGTGTCATAAAGTAAAGCAAAGTCAACACTCCACCTCTTTGTACTTTTACCCACTTGCTTTTATTATTTAAATAGAGATTTTTATGAATTTATGATTAAATTGTGAATATTTAGGGTTTATTATGTTAAAATATGATTTTGGGTGAAAACCCCGCGTTAAAATAATTAAAAACGGGTCTTAAACGCAAAACTACGCGAAAACCGGGAGAAAAATGTGTTCCCAGCGAGACCTCTCGGTCCTAGGCCGAGGTTCGGTCAGGGGGGTGCATGGTTCGGAAGCGAAGGCGCGAGCCAGAAGAAGGAGCGAAGGCGAGGGTTCGTCCGAAGGCTCGGTCCGAAGAGAAGTCAGAAGCGAAGGTCAGAAGGTTCGGTCCGAAGAGAAGCCAGAACCGAAGGAACTGTAGTGAACAGTAATGAACAGTACCTTCGGGTTCGGTTCTTCCTTCTATGCGAGGTTCAGCTAGGATGAACAGTACTCTCGGTTCGGACCTTTCTCTTATGTGATGTTCGGTTCGGACCTTCATGAATAGTACTTTCGGTTCGGTTCATGAATAGTACTTTCGGTTCGCAGGGTTCGTTTCCTTAAGTCCGTTTTTCGCGTAGACTTCCGTTTTTGGGCTATTTTCGCCAAATTCGGGGGTCGGAATGCCCCGAGTGATTATAGAAAGTTGGGGAGAGATTTCGAGAGAGATTTGAGAGAGATTCCACATACTCAGAGAGATTTGGGAGAGATTTGACATACTTGGGGAGATTTCTCATACAAAGAGAGATTTGGGAGAGATTTCACATACTTAGGGAGATTTGGGAGAGATTTGACATACTTGGAGACATTTCACATACAGAGAGAGATTTGGGAGAGATTTCACATACTTAGCGAGATTTGGGAGAGATTTGACCTACTTAGAGAGATTTGGGAGAGATTTGACATACTTGGAGAGATTTCGCATACAGAGAGATATTTGGGAGAGATTTCACATACTTAGAGAGATTTGGGAGAGATTTGACATACTTAGAGAGATTTGGGAGAGGTTTCACATACTTAGGGAGATTTGGGAGTGATTTGACATACTTAGAGAGATTTGGGAGAGATTTGACATACATGGAGAGATTTCGCATACAGAGAGATATTTAGGAGAGATTTGACATACTTAGAGAGATTTGGGAGAGATTTGACATACTTAGAGAGATTTGGGAGAGGTTTGACATACTTGGAGAGATTTCTCATACAAAGAGATATGTGGGAGAGGTTTCACATACTTAGAGATATGTGGGAGAGATTTCACATACTTAGAGATATGTGGGAGAGGTTTCACATACTTAGAGATATGTGGGAGAGATTTCACATACTTAGAGATATGTGGGAGAGGTTTCACATACTTAGAGATATGTGGGAGAGATTTCACATACTTAGAGATATGTGGGAGAGGTTTCACATACTTAGAGATATGCGGGAGAGGTTTCACATACTTAGAGATATGTGGGAGAGATTTCACATACTTAGAGATATGTGGGAGAGATTTCACATACTTAGAGATATGTGGGAGAGGTTTCACATACTTAGAGATATGTGGGAGAGATTTCACATACTTAGAGATATGTGGGAGAGGTTTCACATACTTAGACATATGCGGGAGAGGTTTCACATACTTAGAGATATGTGGGAGAGATTTCACATACTTAGAGATATGTGGGAGAGGTTTCACTAGTGACCTTTTTGAGTGTCCGGCTACGCACTGCAAGGTCCGTAAACCCCGTTAAGCCTTGTTTAGGGATCTGGCATACTCCCGATGAGTATGTAACATTGTTTTTATCGGTTTGGCTCTCCACGTATCACCGTTTTAGGTTAAGGATATCTAAATGTACGCACTTTTCGATTTATGATTTCTCATTAGAATAGAGAGTTGTTTAGAAGTTACGTAACGTAAACTCTAGTACTCACGGCAAATTGAGTTGACCGGTTTGACTTGTTGACTTTGGCTTGACCGAAAATTGACGGTTGTCACATCATCCCCCCGTTAGAGGAAATTTCGTCCCGAAATTCGAATTTAGGCAAGGAGTTGGTAAATGACTAAGGTCGGCTCTACATTGTTTTGATTCTGACTAAGGGATGAGTTATTGTACACGAAATCTTAGCTCATACACATTATGATATAACCAATACTGGGCGGATAGTAAAATGTGTGATTCTACTTCAGTTTCACATCCCAACGAGGAAAAGAAACTAAGTCAGAATTCTCACATGCTATTATCTACCAGGTATTCGTTATATATAACTGGGGAATGTATAAGTGAGGAAATCATAACAAATAACTTAGTAATCCTTCTTACTACGAGGGTAGATAAGCGAGTCACTTACAACGACAACGATGAACTGATCCTAGTAAGAATGGCACATCCTATGAATACTGCGAACGGGTTGGTCCTATCCGAGGGGTATCACTACAGACTTGCAGCGTCCGCATCGAATTTGGAGGGTTGTCCTCGGACATCCTTATCCAATACTCGCGACTGGTGATATTCAGATCTCAGGTCTGATTCCTAAAGGGTACCTCGTTCCTTGTGGTTGGTCGGCCTATTCGTTTATGTGAGGCAGATAGTAAAGGTTTCTACTGGAGATATTGTCAGGGTCTCTGAGGTTAATGGAACTATGAGCAATTTGTCTTTCTATTTGAAGAATAAGAACAGAGCCTTCCAGGGTGAAAAGCTTGGTTCTTCAATTTTATTGTTGAATAGTTCGACAGGTTTGACCTAAGAGTTCTTGTAGCTCGGTAGGAAGCATGTGGGTTTGGTTTACACGATTAGGTCTTCTTAGATGGTAGGACGTTTACTCGCCCTCCTGGGCAACCTTGGCCCGAAGTTCATGGCAGAACTCGTACCATATCTTTCCCAGGCTTCTGTGCTTGGACCTTGCCTGCTACATGCGTGACATTCCCAAGGGTCTCCTATAAGCACTTGTGATAAGGTTTCGGAAGTATAACACTCCTCTGATGCGTGTTTTGGGGTTCCATAGCAAAAGATAATCCGTAGGTTCGAGCTGGATGTTTATGAGAGACGAAGGTTTCGATGTTCGCAGGGGTTATGTGAAAGGTCCTTTTGTAGATGTTAAATTGGGAAGATGAGGGCTATATCAATGAAGATTGGATGACGACAACAATATCTTTTTAGATAAAACTAGCTAAGTTGTATTCGCACAAAGAGATTACTGGAGTGATAAAGTATCTTGTGTTTCTTTTTAGGGTGATAAACTTTGTTTGATGTTATCCTTATCGTAGATGATTTATACCACAGTGCCTAGCACTGGCGGCAGGTGTGTTTCGAGAATTAGTAATGATATTTGACATCATGACCCCTGACAGGTCTCTCTATGATCGAATAGTATATGAACGTCGTATGTGATCTGATGTTGGGGAATCGTCGAGTGGGTGGCCCCACTCAATTCTTACTACTAGGCACGGATTAGGAGTCGGGATGAAATTATTTGTTTCAAGACTTCAGTATTTTGATTATAATTAACCCCGATGTATGTACAAAGTCATCACATCTTAGAGGTAATGATATTTAGATCATATATGAATGTATTTGGTTCGATTTAAACGAGAGAGTATTTTAACTACTTTTAGAAAGACGGTGACTTTAGCAAGCATAACAATTTCATTACAAACATATAGCACTTAAACGTTTTGACGTTGGAAACATTACAAAAGTCCTAATATGGTTTCCTACTGATCCTGCCGGTTCGTTTGTTACATTCCTCCAGCTCCTCCGTCATTCTTCTTGGTTGGACACTTTCTCTTGAAGTGTCCCATTTCACCGCATGAGTAGCATACTGGGCCCGCCCTGGTGCTGGTGATTGAAGGGAGATACTGGGTCGGGACCTTACAGAAACGGGTGGTATGTCCTTTCCTGTTGCAGTTATCACATTTTAGGATTCGGCAAGCTCCTGTGTGATGGAAACTGCACTTGGCACACTTTGGGAGAGATCCCTCATATGGTCTGGCCGACGTTTGGGTGGTAGATCCTGTGGCTAGTATTGGGGCATGTGCCGTGACTGTTGTTGCGATGGTGGGGGTGGTCATAGGTTGTTGTCTTTTAATGGATTTTTGAGATTGGTGGCGCTCTTTCATGTTCCAAAACTTTCTCTTCTTGTTCGTAGGTTTGAGACCTGAGGCATTTTTGCTGGCGGACACCCGCTGGTGTTCCTGAATATTACCATTATCTGCATTGTCAGTACCGCTTCCATTTCTGCTGGCGTTGTTAGCATTGAACTGTGCCATGACGGCTGCCACGGCTGCCGTGACTGCAGCCTGAAAAGTAGCAGCGTCTATCTGCAGAGTTGGCACCTTGCTAGTTGGTTGGTTCCCTCTTGGTGAAGACATAGTTCTGTTTCACGATGAAGAACATCTTTGTTAGTGGAAATGGTTATCTTAAGTGCATCCTTACAATTTATATTAACGCATATAAATTTTTGCACATTACTGTACTACTCATAGTGTTTCCGCTAACATTCTTGAAATAGGGTTACAGCAGTGGGTAGGGGTAGGTTTCATACGGGCGTCAAACTTTACCCATCTTAGAATCATGTGTGTCCAAACACGCTTGGCTGAGGAGTTTTGATGGGACCCAGTGCATTAGTGCTGGTATGATCGCACCCCTAAGTCTATGATGAAGGAACTTCTCAACAAAATGATTAAGGGTGAGATGATAATGAGTTTTTAGAATGGCTAAACGTCGTGAGTTTCTAACTAAGTTTTATCTTATATCGATTTGTAACGTAATTTGGTCGTTAAGGGCGTTCTGAAAAACAATTCATAACGGGAGTCTTTATATGGTAACCCATGAATTTTTAGTAGTTCTGCACCCAAGTGGTGCCTTATAGTTGACCCAGGCTAGGTACTTATTATGACCAAATGGGAACATGTTCTCGAAGGTTTGACCTGCATCCCTATGCTGCAGTCCTAATACAGAGTAAAAGTAAGTTCAGGTAGTGATCCTTTGATGTTTGTTGTTTGACACCGGGTTCCATTGGTTGGTGAATGACATGATCCAACCTTGGAGAGAAGATCAGGAATGATTACGGAGCTAGATTACTCTAGTCTTACAACTTGACTAGAGTGGGTTGTACGCAGGCTCCTATCGCAGCATGATGGGAGTGTTTGAACAAAAAGGTGACACATAATTTGGTTGATTGATACGTCATTGATGTTTAAGATGTAACAAATTAGGGAAAATTGACCTTGTAGGGGGTCTTATATCATATCGAAGCAGGAGTGTCTTGGCCGCCTAAAGGCCTCACTAAAGGTACCTACAGTACAAGATAGTTTCATAGGAAATACCACATAGGGCATAGATAGGGATAACGATTCCTTTTTAACATGAAATGAAGTAAGGCGTTTACTACTGGCGGCGGTCATTTTTCTTGTGATCTCTCAGTTCAGCTAGCTGCCGCTCCATATCAAGCATGTGCCTTTCGTACACCCTCTGGCGTACTCGAAGTTTTATGACATCGGTTCGCGATTCAGCCAGTGCTTGCAGCAGGGTTTCATAGTCTTCCTCAGACTTTTCACGAGTGCTCAAGGCGATTGGTGCGGATTGTATGTATTCTTGCATTTGCATCAACCTCTGCGATACTATGGAGAGTTGTTCTGTCCTGAATCTCGTCTCGGGCAACTCTACGGACCAGGATTGGAAAAATTCTATCTGCTGGGGTTCCTTCGTTTATGTTGTAGAAGCTTCGATCTCCATCGAATGACATAGGTTGGTCTTGCTCTTCGCTCCAGATTTCCAAGCACTCTACCCAAGGAGGCATCGGGCCTTGGAAAGCCGGTCGAGGATCGGGATTGGGAACACGGGTCATCGAGGATAGGTTCACCATTTCAGGTTCGGAGTCGAAACCGTCAGCAAGGCCTTCAGCTTGGTGACCATCCACAGGGATTGGGTGATCATTCTCTGGCTCCTCTCCGAGCCATTCAGTATTGTTGTGGCTAGGGTAGTACGGGTCGTCGTGGGGATGAAATCCAGCCATGATATCTTCGCGAGAAATGGGGATATAAGAAGTAACTAAGTAGATGTACTAATTAGATAATTATAAGATGATCTTTATCAGGTACTTCAGTACATTGTTTAGTGCATACTAGTCATATGTATTTGGAACAGGATAGACCTTCGAATAAGCAATCCTAACTTTAAATCCCCAATCCAACGAGAACAGGAAGTAAAGCAAAGATTCACAGATTCTAAGTCTATGACGTCCTAGCTACATATAATTTTTAATGTATCCACTAAGCAATTATTGACCTACTGATAAAAATCTATTTAGTTCTCAGATAAATGATTATAATAACACTAAATACCCCTATGGTATTTCATTGTGGTAGTGTTGGTAAGTTTTTAGACTTGTTGCCATATCACAACCATTCTTGGGCATGTGCTAATCACTCCTCGGATGAGCATAGTTGATCAGGCTATGCCAATCCCAATACTGACCATACATCCCCGAGCTTACCTGTGATATCCAACAATCATTACTTTTGTTTTGTTCTAGAACGACGTGACCCTAGTATGTATGCATGCGTGTATACTTTTAATAAGAAACTACTTATTTCTAAAAGTATAGTTGTTTTGAAGACATAAAATCAGAGACTCTAGTCCCAATGCATTTATAGTTTGTATATCTTATGTGGTTCGATATACTGAGTTCACTATAAACAATGCTCTGATACCAATCTGTCACACCCCCAAACCAAGGATGGCGGAAACGTTCGAGGGTGGAGGACTTCATGTAGAGTATCACAACAATGAGTATAATAGTGCTCAAAGTAAATACAACCATCATAAATATAACTGAAAAAGTTACACCAATGTATATGTTTACATGATTCGAATCAATTACATTATGAAACAAAATGAACTGTTTGACGACTTATCGTCCCATCCTCAAAACGTTGTTGGTTTCCTGTTTTCACTGAATTCCTGAGAATACAAGTAGTTTTGAAAAGTGTCAACACAAAGGTTGGTGAGTTCATAAGAGATTTTATTGGAGAAATAGACCGTTTTCCTTGTAAAAATGATATGATATGTATTCAGAAAATCCGATATTTTCTTTATAAAGTTTATGTAATGTAGTCTCATAACCGACGACCAAAATGTATAAGTAACCTTTCTTATTAAAGGAAAATAAAATGTGCTTAAATTGACATAAACGCACTTGAATGAAATGATGTTCCCGCAAATTCTTATGTTTGTTAATACTTAATGTATATGTAGTCCTAAGTCTCAGGACCGAGAAAATAACAAGTATCGTCTATACTTAAAGTTATAAATGTGGTTTCAAATGATGTGTAGTCATAAATACCATAAACCGAATGTAGACAGTAATATCGGTACTTATTGAGGTAAAAGGTGATTTTAAAATCGTCATAAAACCCATTAAAGTTTTATAAAAATCCCGTAAACTTTATGTATTGTTATATCCTTATGTGAGCCGCTATAATCCTACTTAAGACTAAATGAACCTGCCACGACGTTTCTCAGGCGTCGAATAACTGAAATGACAATTATCACCCGTAGACCTGCAGGTCCAACTGTAGCTAGCAGCAAGGTGTGGGGTGTCAAACCCAATATAGATCTATATATAACTATCACGTTCTCCCTCCAGGAGACTCTGATTATAACGTACAGGATTTTATATTCCGCACTCGGACGTACGGAAAGAGAATGTCTCACAATCTAGGTTAACAAGTTTACAAGTTGTATGCGGGAGTGTAAAACCTTTCTGTATGAATGTACCCTTTTCGTACGTGTGTGTTATGTGATGTATTTAAAACTATACCTATTATAGTTTTATCCAAAACGTTTGTAATATATAAGAACTCTTTTATGAAAAAGCGTTAGGATTATAAAATCCATTAAACTATGCTTCTTATAGTTTATATATATATATATATATATATATATATATATATATATATATATATATATATATATATATATATACGTGTTCTAAATGAATGAATAATCTTATCATTAATGACTTATTTTCAGTTTATGATGATAAAATTTACAACATATCACATTCAATACTTAGAACTTGACATTATCCACTTTGCTCAACATTATACAAAGTGTTGTAAAAATTACAAGCTGTTAACAAATTTTCAGCCTTTCTACACTATTTTTGAAAATTCATAGAAAAATCATACGAAGTCGAAAACTAAATCCGTAAATTCTGGGAGTTCCCAAAATGTGTCTAGTTTACTCATAATTTTTATCATGATTTTTAATGACCTGTAACTTAGGTGAAAAAGTCCATAATCACAGACTGGTCCGGATTGGTGTTTGAAATGATAGGCAGTTTTGTAAAAATCACCATAATTTGTAGAAAAATCGTATGGAGATGTGCAAGTAGTCATTTTAAAGCTAAGAAGTGGAACTACATGCACCTAAAACAGTTTTGAAAACTAAAATGTTTAAGGTGTCCAAAATAGTCCGTGAATGGAGTCCAACTTTTCTGATGAAAGCTGTTAGGAAATTTTAGTTATGTTCTAGGTGTTTTAACTTGTATTCCCCCCCTAAAAACTTAAGAAAACATGAAAATGTAGGGGTATGAACTCACCTTGTGTGATTTCAGTAGATAAATATTGAAGAAGAGAAGTGTTCAACCCAAGAACACTTGAAGAATCGCTTGAAGATTTGAAGCTCTAACACAAATATAATGGAGTTTGTGTAAGATACTCATGATTTGAGTGGAAATAATTGAGGTAATATTAAAGGAAATGGATTATGCTTACCAAAGGTGGAGGAAACTCTCAAGATCAGCCCTTGAATCTCGGATTTCTAGAGAGAGAAAGGAGTTTGATCTTCTTGTGAAATGAGAACAAATGAGAGAAAATGAGGAGAGAGGATGAATATCCAGCTCTTCAAAAACGTGGGAATGAGTGATGATTGAGTGGAAAGGACATTAATGTGACCTAGGTAAGGTGGGGAGGTATAGCTGGTCATAGAGTGGGTGTGGGAGTGGTTGCTTGTGTCATAAAGTAAACCAAAGTCAACACTCCACCTCTTTGTACTTTTACCCACTTGCTTTTATTATTTAAATAGAGATTTTTATGAATTTATGATTAAATTGTGAATATTTAGGGTTTATTATGTTAAAATATGATTTTGGGTGAAAACCCCGCGTTAAAATAATTAAAAACGGGTCTTAAACGCAAAACTACGCGAAAACCGGGAGAAAAATGTGTTCCCAGCGAGACCTCTCGGTCCTAGGCCGAGGTTCGGTCAGGGGGGTGCATGGTTCGGAAGCGAAGGCGCGAGCCAGAAGAAGGAGCGAAGGCGAGGGTTCGTCCGAAGGCTCGGTCCGAAGAGAAGTCAGAAGCGAAGGTCAGAAGGTTCGGTCCGAAGAGAAGCCAGAACCGAAGGAACTGTAGTGAACAGTAATGAACAGTACCTTCGGGTTCGGTTCTTCCTTCTATGCGAGGTTCAGCTAGGATGAACAGTACTCTCGGTTCGGACCTTTCTCTTATGTGATGTTCGGTTCGGACCTTCATGAATAGTACTTTCGGTTCGGTTCATGAATAGTACTTTCGGTTCGCAGGGTTCGTTTCCTTAAGTCCGTTTTTCGCGTAGACTTCCGTTTTTGGGCTATTTTCGCCAAATTCGGGGGTCGGAATGCCCCGAGTGATTATAGAAAGTTGGGGAGAGATTTCGAGAGAGATTTGAGAGAGATTCCACATACTCAGAGAGATTTGGGAGAGATTTGACATACTTGGGGAGATTTCTCATACAAAGAGAGATTTGGGAGAGATTTCACATACTTAGGGAGATTTGGGAGAGATTTGACATACTTGGAGACATTTCACATACAGAGAGAGATTTGGGAGAGATTTCACATACTTAGGGAGATTTGGGAGAGATTTGACCTACTTAGAGAGATTTGGGAGAGATTTGACATACTTGGAGAGATTTCGCATACAGAGAGATATTTGGGAGAGATTTCACATACTTAGAGAGATTTGGGAGAGATTTGACATACTTAGAGAGATTTGGGAGAGGTTTCACATACTTAGGGAGATTTGGGAGTGATTTGACATACTTAGAGAGATTTGGGAGAGATTTGACATACTTGGAGAGATTTCGCATACAGAGAGATATTTAGGAGAGATTTGACATACTTAGAGAGATTTGGGAGAGATTTGACATACTTAGAGAGATTTTGGAGAGGTTTGACATACTTGGAGAGATTTCTCATACAAAGAGATATGTGGGAGAGGTTTCACATACTTAGAGATATGTGGGAGAGATTTCACATACTTAGAGATATGTGGGAGAGGTTTCACATACTTAGAGATATGTGGGAGAGATTTCACATACTTAGAGATATGTGGGAGAGGTTTCACATACTTAGAGATATGTGGGAGAGATTTCACATACTTAGAGATATGTGGGAGAGGTTTCACATACTTAGAGATATGCGGGAGAGGTTTCACATACTTAGAGATATGTGGGAGAGATTTCACATACTTAGAGATATGTGGGAGAGATTTCACATACTTAGAGATATGTGGGAGAGGTTTCACATACTTAGAGATATGTGGGAGAGATTTCACATACTTAGAGTTATGTGGGAGAGGTTTCACATACTTAGACATATGCGGGAGAGGTTTCACATACTTAGAGATATGTGGGAGAGATTTCACATACTTAGAGATATGTGGGAGAGGTTTCACTGGTGACCTTTTTGAGTGTCCGGCTACGCACTGCAAGGTCCGTAAACCCCGTTAAGCCTTGTTTAGGGATCTGGCATACTCCTGATGAGTATGTAACATTGTTTTTATCGGTTTGGCTCTCCACGTATCACCGTTTTAGGTTAAGGATATCTAAATGTACGCACTTTTCGATTTATGATTTCTCATTAGAATAGAGAGTTGTTTAGAAGTTACGTAACGTAAACTCTAGTACTCATGGCAAATTGAGTTGACCGGTTTGACTTGTTGACTTTGGCTTGACCGAAAATTGACGGTTGTCACATCATCCCCCCGTTAGAGGGAATTTCGTCCCGAAATTCGAATTTAGGCAAGGAGTTGGTAAATGAATAAGGTCGGCTCTACATTATTTTGATTATGACTAAGGGATGAGTTATTGTACACGAAATCTTAGCTCATACACATTATGATATAACCAATACTGGGCGGATAGTAAAATGTGTGATTCTACTTCAGTTTCACATCCCAACGAGGAAAAGAAACTAAGTCAGAATTATCACATGCTATTATCTACCAGGTATTCGTTATATATAACTGGGGAATGTATAAGTGAGGAAATCATAACAAATAACTTAGTAATCCTTCTTACTACGAGGGTAGATAAGCGAGTCACTTACAACGACAACGATGAACTGATCCTAGTAAGAATGGCACATCCTATGAATACTGCGAACGGGTTGGTCCTATCCGAGGGGTATCACTACAGACTTGCAGCGTCCGCATCGAATTTGGAGGGTTGTCCTCGGACATCCTTATCCAATACTCGCGACTGGTGATATTCAGATCTCAGGTCTGATTCCTAAAGGGTACCTCGTTCCTTGTGGTTGGTCGGCCTATTCGTTTATGTGAGGCAGATAGTAAAGGTTTCTACTGGAGATATTGTCAGGGTCTCTGAGGTTAATGGAACTATGAGCAATTTGTCTTTCTATTTGAAGAATAAGAACAGAGCCTTCCAGGGTGAAAAGCTTGGTTCTTCAATTTTATTGTTGAATAGTTCGACAGCTTTGACCTAAGAGTTCTTGTAGCTCGGTAGGAAGCATGTGGGTTTGGTTTACACGATTAGGTCTTCTTAGATGGTAGGACGTTTACTCGCCCTCCTGGGCAACCTTGGCCCGAAGTTCATGGCAGAACTCGTACCATATCTTTCCCAGGCTTCTGTGCTTGGACCTTGCCTGCTACATGCGTGACATTCCCAAGGGTCTCCTGTAAGCACTTGTGATAAGGTTTCGGAAGTATAACACTCCTCTGATGCGTGTTTTGGGGTTCCATAGCAAAAGATAATCCGTAGGTTCGAGCTGGATGTTTATGAGAGACGAAGGTTTCGATGTTCGCAGGGGTTATGTGAAAGGTCCTTTTGTAGATGTTAAATTGGGAAGATGAGGGCTATATCAATGAAGATTGGATGACGACAACAATATCTTTTTAGATAAAACTAGCTAAGTTGTATTCGCACAAAGAGATTACTGGAGTGATAAAGTATCTTGTGTTTCTTTTTAGGGTGATAAACTTTGTTTGATGTTATCCTTATCGTAGATGATTTATACCACAGTGCCTAGCACTGGCGGCAGGTGTGTTTCGAGAATTAGTAATGATATTTGACATCATGACCCCTGACAGGTCTCTCTATGATCGAATAGTATATGAACGTCGTATGTGATCTGATGTTGGGGAATCGTCGAGTGGGTGGCCCCACTCAATTCTTACTACTAGGCACGGATTAGGAGTCGGGATGAAATTATTTGTTTCAAGACTTCAGTATTTTGATTATAATTAACCCCGATGTATGTACAAAGTCATCACATCCTAGAGGTAATGATCTTTAGATCATATATGAATGTATTTGGTTCGATTTAAACGAGAGAGTATTTTAACTACTTTTAGAAAGACGGTGACTTTAGCAAGCATAACAATTTCATTACAAACATATAGCACTTAAACATTTTGACGTTGGAAACATTACAAAAGTCCTAATATGGTTTCCTACTGATCCTGCCGGTTCGTTTGTTACATTCCTCCAGCTCCTCCGTCATTCTTCTTGGTTGGACACTTTCTCTTGAAGTGTCCCATTTCACCGCATGAGTAGCATACTGGGCCCGCCCTGGTGCTGGTGATTGAAGGGAGATACTGGGTCGGGACCTTACAGAAACGGGTGGTATGTCCTTTCCTGTTGCATTTATCACATTTTAGGATTCGGCAAGCTCCTGTGTGATGGAAACTGCACTTGGCACACTTTGGGAGAGATCCCTCATATGGTCTGGCCGACGTTTGGGTGGTAGATCCTGTGGCTAGTATTGGGGCATGTGTCGTGACTGCTGTTGCGATGGTGGGGGTGGCCATAGGTTGTTGTCTTTTAATGGATTTTTGAGATTGGTGGTGCTCTTTCATGTTCCAAAACTTTCTCTTCTTGTTCGTAGGTTTGAGACCTGAGGTATTTTTGCTGGCGGACACCCGCTGGTGTTCCTGAATATTACCATTATCTGCATTGTCAGTACCGCTTCCATTTCTGCTGGAGTTGTTAGCATTGAACTGTGCCATGACGGCTGCCACGGCTGCCGTGACTGCAGCCTGAAAAGTAGCAGCGTCTATCTGCAGAGTTGGCACCTTGCTAGTTGGTTGGTTCCCTCTTGGTGAAGACATAGTTCTGTTTCACGATGAAGAACATCTTCGTTAGTGGAAATGGTTATCTTAAGTGCATCCTTACAATTTATATTAACGCATATAAATTTTTGCACATTACTGTACTACTCATAGTGTTTCCGCTAACATTCTTGAAATAGGGTTACAGCAGTGGGTAGGGGTAGGTTTCATACGGGCGTCAAGCTTTACCCATCTTAGAATCATGTGTGTCCAAACACGCTTGGCTGAGGAGTTTTGATGGGACCCAGTGCATTAGTGCTGGTATGATCGCACCCCTAAGTCTATGATGAAGGAACTTCTCAACAAAATGATTAAGGGTGAGATGATAATGAGTTTTTAGAATGGCTAAACGTCGTGAGTTTCTAACTAAGTTTTATCTTATATCGATTTGTAACGTAATTTGGTCGTTAAGGGCGTTCTGAAAAACAATTCATAACGGGAGTCTTTATATGGTAACCCATGAATTTTTAGTAGTTCTGCACCCAAGTGGTGCCTTATAGTTGACCCAGGCTAGGTACTTATTATGACCAAATGGGAACATGTTCTCGAAGGTTTGACCTGCATCCCTATGCTGCAGTCCTAATACAGAGTAAAAGTAAGTTCAGGTAGTGATCCTTTGATGTTTTTTGTTTGACACCGGGTTCCATTGGTTGGTGAATGACATGATCCAACCTTGGAGAGAAGATCAGGAATGATTACGGAGCTAGATTACTCTAGTCTTACAACTTGACTAGAGTGGGTTGTACGCAGGCTCCTATCGCAGCATGATGGGAGTGTTTGAACAAAAAGGTGACACATAATTTGGTTGATTGATACGTCATTGATGTTTAAGATGTAACAAATTAGGGAAAATTGACCTTGTAGGGGGTCTTATATCATATCGAAGCAGGAGTGTCTTGGCCGCCTAAAGGCCTCACTAAAGGTACCTACAGTACAAGATAGTTTCATAGGAAATACCACATAGGGCATAGATAGGGATAACGATTCCTTTTTAACATGAAATGAAGTAAGGCGTTTACTACTGGCGGCGGTCATTTTTCTTGTGATCTCTCAGTTCAGCTAGCTGCCGCTCCATATCAAGCATGTGCCTTTCGTACACCCTCTGGCGTACTCGAAGTTTTATGACATCGGTTCGCGATTCAGCCAGTGCTTGCAGCAGGGTTTCATAGTCTTCCTCAGACTTTTCACGAGTGCTCAAGGCGATTGGTGCGGATTGTATGTATTCTTGCATTTGCATCAACCTCTGCGATACTATGGAGAGTTGTTCTGTCCTGAATCTCGTCTCGGGCAACTCTACGGACCAGGATTGGAAAAATTATATCTGCTGGGGTTCCTTCGTTTATGTTGTAGAAGCTTCGATCTCCATCGAATGACATAGGTTGGTCTTGCTCTTCGCTCCAGATTTCCAAGCACTCTACCCAAGGAGGCATCGGGCCTTGGAAAGCCGGTCGAGGATCGGGATTGGGAACACGGGTCATCGAGGATAGGTTCACCATTTCAGGTTCGGAGTCGAAACCGTCAGCAAGGCCTTCAGCTTGGTGACCATCCACAGGGATTGGGTGATCATTCTCTGGCTCCTCTCCGAGCCATTCAATATTGTTGTGGCTAGGGTAGTACGGGTCGTCGTGGGGATGAAATCCAGCCATGATATCTTCGCGAGAAATGGGGATATAAGAAGTAACTAAGTAGATGTACTAATTAGATAATTATAAGATGATCTTTATCAGGTACTTCAATACATTGTTTAGTGCATACTAGTCATATGTATTTGGAACAGGATAGACCTTCGAATAAGCGATCCTAACTTTAAATCCCCAATCCAACGAGAACAGGAAGTAAAGCAAAGATTCACAGATTCTAAGTCTATGACGTCCTAGCTACATATAATTTTTAATGTATCCACTAAGCAATTATTGACCTACTGATAAAAATCTATTTAGTTCTCAGATAAATGATTATAATAACACTAAATACCCCTATGGTATTTCATTGTGGTAGTGTTGGTAAGTTTTTAGACTTGTTGCCATATCACAACCATTCTTGGGCATGTGCTAATCACTCCTCGGACGAGCATAGTTGATCAGGCTATGCCAATCCCAATACTGACCATACATCCCCGAGCTTACCTGTGATACCCAACAATGATTACTTTTGTTTTGTTCTAGAACGACGTGACCCTAGTATGTATGCATGCGTGTATACTTTTAATAAGAAACTACTTATTTCTAAAAGTATAGTTTTTTTGAAGACATAAAATCAGAGACTCTAGTCCCAATGCATTTATAGTTTGTATATCTTATGTGGTTCGATATACTGAGTTCACTATAAACAATGCTCTGATACCAATCTGTCACACCCCCAAACCAAGGATGGCGGAAACGTTCGAGGGTGGAGGACTTCATGTAGAGTATCACAACAATGAGTATAATAGTGCTCAAAGTAAATACAACCATCATAAATATAACTGAAAAAGTTACACCAATGTATATGTTTACATGATTCGAATCAATTACATTATGAAACAAAATGAACTGTTTGACGACTTATCGTCCCATCCTCAAAACGTTGTTGGTTTCCTGTTTTCACTGAATTCCTGAGAATACAAGTAGTTTTGAAAAGTGTCAACACAAAGGTTGGTGAGTTCATAAGAGATTTTATTGGAGAAATAGACCGTTTTCCTTGTAAAAATGATATGATATGTATTCAGAAAATCCGATATTTTCTTTATAAAGTTTATGTAATGTAGTCTCATAACCGACGACCAAAATGTATAAGTAACCTTTCTTATTAAAGGAAAATAAAATGTGCTTAAATTGACATAAACGCACTTGAATGAAATGATGTTCCCGCAAATTCTTATGTTTGTTAATACTTAATGTATATGTAGTCCTAAGTCTCAGGACCGAGAAAATAACAAGTATCGTCTATACTTAAAGTTATAAATGTGGTTTCAAATGATGTGTAGTCATAAATACCATAAACCGAATGTAGACAGTAATATCGGTACTTATTGAGGTAAAAGGTGATTTTAAAATCGTCATAAAACCCATTAAAGTTTTATAAAAATCCCGTAAACTTTATGTATTGTTATATCCTTATGTGAGCCGCTATAATCCTACTTAAGACTAAATGAACCTGCCACGACGTTTCTCAGGCGTCGAATAACTGAAATGACAATTATCACCCGTAGACCTGCAGGTCCAACTGTAGCTAGCAGCAAGGTGTGGGGTGTCAAACCCAATATAGATCTATATATAACTATCACGTTCTCCCTCCAGGAGACTCTGATTATAACGTACAGGATTTTATATTCCGCACTCGGACGTACGGAAAGAGAATGTCTCACAATCTAGGTTAACAAGTTTACAAGTTGTATGCGGGAGTGTAAAACCTTTCTGTATGAATGTACCCTTTTCGTACGTGTGTGTTATGTGATGTATTTAAAACTATACCTATTATAGTTTTATCCAAAACGTTTGTAATATATAAGAACTCTTTTATGAAAAAGCGTTAGGATTATAAAATCCATTAAACTATGCTTCTTATAGTTTATATATATATATATATATATATATATATATATATATATATATATATATATATATATATATATATATATATATGTATACGTGTTCTAAATGAATGAATAATCTTATCATTAATGACTTATTTTCAGTTTATGATGATAAAATTTACAACATATCACATTCAATACTTAGAACTTGACATTATCCACTTTGCTCAACATTATACAAAGTGTTGTAAAAATTACAAGCTGTTAACAAATTTTCAGCCTTTCTACACTATTTTTGAAAATTCATAGAAAAATCATACGAAGTCGAAAACTAAATCCGTAAATTCTGGGAGTTCCCAAAATGTGTCTAGTTTACTCATAATTTTTATCATGATTTTTAATGACCTGTAACTTAGGTGAAAAAGTCCATAATCACAGACTGGTCCGGATTGGTGTTTGAAATGATAGGCAGTTTTGTAAAAATCACCATAATTTGTAGAAAAATCGTATGGAGATGTGCAAGTAGTCATTTTAAAGCTAAGAAGTGGAACTACATGCACCTAAAACAGTTTTGAAAACTAAAATGTTTAAGGTGTCCAAAATAGTCCGTGAATGGAGTCCAACTTTTCTGATGAAAGCTGTTAGGAAATTTTAGTTATGTTCTTGGTGTTTTAACTTGTATTCCCCCCCTAAAAACTTAAGAAAACATGAAAATGTAGGGGTATGAACTCACCTTGTGTGATTTCAGTAGATAAATATTGAAGAAGAGAAGTGTTCAACCCAAGAACACTTGAAGAATCGCTTGAAGATTTGAAGCTCTAACACAAATATAATGGAGTTTGTGTAAGATACTCATGATTTGAGTGGAAATAATTGAGGTAATATTAAAGGAAATGGATTATGCTTACCAAAGGTGGAGGAAACTCTCAAGATCAGCCCTTGAATCTCGGATTTCTAGAGAGAGAAAGTGAGAGAGAAAGGAGTTTGATCTTCTTGTGAAATGAGAACAAATGAGAGAAAATGAGGAGAGAGGATGAATATCCAGCTCTTCAAAAACGTGGGAATGAGTGATGATTGAGTGGAAAGGACATTAATGTGACCTAGGTAAGGTGGGGAGGTATAGCTGGTCATAGAGTGGGTGTGGGAGTGGTTGCTTGTGTCATAAAGTAAAGCAAAGTCAACACTCCACCTCTTTGTACTTTTACCCACTTGCTTTTATTATTTAAATAGAGATTTTTATGAATTTATGATTAAATTGTGAATATTTAGGGTTTATTATGTTAAAATATGATTTTGGGTGAAAACCCCGCGTTAAAATAATTAAAAACAGGCCTTAAACGCAAAACTACGCGAAAACCGGGAGAAAAATGTGTTCCCAGCGAGACCTCTCAGTCCTAGGCCGAGGTTCGGTCCCTAGGCCGAGGTTCGGTCAGGAGGGTGCATGGTTCGGAAGTGAAGGCGCGAGCTAGAAGAAGGAGCGAAGGCGAGGGTTCGTCCGGAGGCTCGGTCCGAAGAGAAGTCAGAAGCGAAGGTCAGAAGGTTCGGTCCGAAGAGAAGCCAGAACCGAAGGAACTGTAGTGAACAGTAATGAACAGTACCTTCGGGTTCGGTTCTTCCTTCTATGCGAGGTTCGGCTAGGATGAACAGTACTCTCGGTTCGGACCTTTCTCTTATGTGATGTTCGGTTCGGATGAACAGTAGTCTCGGTTCGGACCTTCATGAATAGTACTTTCGGTTCGGTTCATGAATAGTACTTTCGGTTCGGAGGGTTCGTTTCCTTAAGTCCGTTTTTCGCGTAGACTTCCGTTTTTGGGCTATTTTCGCCAAATTCGGGGGTCGGAATGCCCCGAGTGATTATAGAAAGTTGGGGAGAGATTTCGAGAGAGATTTGAGAGAGATTCCAGATACTTAGAGAGATTTGGGAGAGATTTGACATACTTGGGGAGATTTCTCATACAAAGAGAGATTTGGGAGAGATTTCACATACTTAGGGAGATTTGGGAGAGATTTGACATACTTGGAGACATTTCACATACAGAGAGAGATTTGGGAGAGATTTCACATACTTAGGGAGATTTGGGAGAGATTTGACCTACTTAGAGAGATTTGGGAGAGATTTGACATACTTGGAGAGATTTCGCATACAGAGAGATATTTGGGAGAGATTTCACATACTTAGAGAGATTTGGGAGAGATTTGACATACTTAGAGAGATTTGGGAGATGTTTCACATACTTAGGGAGATTTGGGAGAGATTTGACATACTTAGAGAGATTTAGGAGAGATTTTACATACTTAGGGAGATTTGGGAGAGATTTGACATACTTAGAGAGATTTGGGAGAGATTTGACATACTTGGAGAGATTTCGCATACAGAGAGATATTTGGGAGAGGTTTGACAAACTTAGAGAGATTTGGGAGATGTTTGACATACTTGGAGAGATTTCTCATACAAAGAGATATGTGGGAGAGGTTTCACATACTTAGAGATATGTGGGAGAGATTTCACATACTTAGAGATATGTGGGAGAGGTTTCACATACTTAGAGATATGTGGGAGAGGTTTCACATACTTAGAGATATGTGGGAGAGATTTCACATACTTAGAGATATGTGGGAGAGGGTTCACATACTTAGAGATATGCGGGAGAGGTTTCACATACTTAGAGATATGTGGGAGAGATTTCACATACTTAGAGATATGTGGGAGAGATTTCACATACTTAGAGATATGTGGGAGAGGTTTCACATACTTAGAGATATGTGGGAGAGATTTCACATACTTAGAGATATGTGGGAGAGGTTTCACATACTTAGAGATATGCGGGAGAGGTTTCACATACTTAGAGATATGTGGGAGAGATTTCACATACTTAGAGATATGTGGGAGAGGTTTCACTGGTGACTTTTTTTAGTGTCCGGCTACGCACTGCAAGGTCCGTAAACCCCGTTAAGCCTTGTTTAGGGATCTTGCATACTCCCGATGAGTATGTAACATTGTTTTTATCGGTTTGGCTCTCCACGTATCACCGTTTTAGGTTAAGGATATCTAAATGTACGCACTTTTCGATTTATGATTTCTCATTAGAATAGAGAGTTGTTTAGAAGTTACGTAACGTAAACTCTAGTACTCACGGCAAATTGAGTTGAGCGGTTTGACTTGTTGACTTTAGTTGACTTTGGCTTGACCGAAAATTGACGGTTGTCACATACAACTGCGATGTTCAATGATTTTGATGTCCCGATGTCATGGTTATCAGTGGTTGGTTCCACTGCTTCTTACAGCAAAGCCACTGATGTAATCACATTCAATCTGGTGAATGAAAAGCGAATTCGACTTACGTTAAAGTTTTTTACTCAAATCTTGGTGATTCCAAATTCACCTCCATTGTTTAAACCTACTTGTGATCAAGTTATGTTCATGTTTAATGATATGGGTCATCAGCTACTAGTTGTCAAGATCAGTGATTTCAAGAAGTCTGGTCTTCCTTGCATATGGAATTTTTTGTTCGGGATATACCTTCGTTGCTTAACTGGGTGAAGTGTAGGGCTTGACAAGGTGATAATGGAAGTCTATGCTATGGTAGCAGGGTTGTACTATGATCTCAATGTTGATTATGCTACTCAAATTTGGAAAGAGTTAATAAAGAGCCTGGAAAACACGAAAGTAGTAAAAGGAATTTCGTGTGCATGTTACCGGAGTTTGGTTCTTCAGTATGTATATGACAAAGAAGGTATTCCAATTCCTACTGATGAGGCTAAGGCAGAATTCGTGAAGTATCATTTTCCAAAGACTGTTGCAGATGATTCAGAAGTATCCCCAAATGTTGCTCGAATTCCTGATGGGATACTGAACAAACTTGATCCAACAAACTTAGTATTGGTGGCATACTTGCAACATGTTAATCCTTTAGTCGAAACTACGATTTTGCTGAAAATAAGTGATGAATGATCATCTAAGAAAGTTAAGAAATTGAAGAAGGGAGCTGATGATCTTGTTCACGAAAGCCCCAGAAACAAGATAAGTCTCCTAAGAAGCCTAAGTCTAAGTCTCCTAAGAAGATTACAAACAAAACTGAGAAGCCTAAGGAGAAGGTTGTGTTGGATTAGTGTCTAAGCCCGTAACTATATCTAGTAAGTACTTGACTCGGTTGTGCATGGTCCTTTTGGATTGCCTTCATCATAGCAACTTAACACGGTAATTTATGGATAGAGAGAAGATATTATGGTTCATTAATATACTATAAGAATAATATATTAAAAGAGAAATCATATTATTTGATTAATATTGGTCATAAATTAATTAGGAATTAATTTGGTGACTAAAAGAGATTAATTGAATAAAGGGGCATAAACTGTCAATTGTGTGATAGTTGAGTTTTGGGCTGGGAAACCTAATGGACTAAGGGGGAACGAAATTATGATGAAGGATCATCATATTTTCGTCCAAGGCCCTATTCCAAAAGGTTCCATTGGCTGCTTGCTGACTAAGTTGTCCATTAGGGTTTTGGCAAAAACCCTAGCAGCCTATAGTATAAATAGGACCCTTGGGCTATGAAAATCAGCTACACTTGATCCCAAGAGAAACCCTAGAGCCGATTTTAGCATCCTCTCTTCTCTCTCATAATTGCCTTCTTGCTAGTTGGTATTTGTAAGCCATTAGAGGTGTTACACTTGTGACTCTAAGCTCCAAGACAAGAAGAATCAAGAAGGAATCAAGCAATAAACAAAGGTAATCATATAGATCTGATTTGTTATGCTAAATTTCGAATTCATACTACTAGATCTAGGGTTTTCAAGTCTTGGATTCATTGCATGCACAATAGAGAAGCCTAGATCCAAGCATTAGGGTTTGCATGAGCACAGAAGATGTTTATTTGTGTAAAACCCATTAGTGGTATCAGAGCCTTGATTTGCTTCTGTTGTATGTGATGCAATGCTTGTTTATCTACTGAAAATCGTTTTTATGGCCTCTGCCTTACCCGAATCGGCGGGTCAGTATCTGGACTTGGAGAGTCAGCCCAACTCAGCGAGTCCTGGTAGTGACTCGGCGAGTCCCGGAGTCAGGCATAGGATATTTTGAGATTTTATGTTGTTTTTGCTTAAGGATAGTTGCCTAAATCATTTTTAACTTATAAAATCCAAATTTTATTATTTATTTATGATTATCCTTGCCAAAACAAAAGATAATTTCTAATTATTTGAATATCATTTTCCTTATATGATAAAAGATGATTATTTAAATTATTTGGTAAATTATCTTGCAAATAAAACGGATTAGGTCAAATATAGATAATCATTAAATTAATTGTTTAATTTATATTATTTGCTATTTGATCCTTTGTGTTTTGAAAAGTTCAAAACTTGTCCTCAAGTTTTGAAATTTAAATTTTTGCGTAAAAAGTTAAATTTAAATTATTTAAATTTCAAACCCTAGAATTTTAAAAGTTTAAAATTCATCCTATACAATTATATTATTACAAGATTAATTTATATATATATATATATATATATATATATATATATATATATATATATATATACATACATACATACATATATATATATATATATATATATATATATATATATATATATATATAACTTAAATGCTAGTCTTACCGTTAGTAGGCCTCATTCACAAAGTCGATCTATAGGGGGGGGGGGGTATAAGGTTATGGCCTATAAAATGGCCATTTAATGGGTGTCCACTCTCACCCACCGCTTCCTTGATTGGTGGAGGGTCGTTAGCCCAATGGGTAGGATAGGGCAACCCTTTCTCATTAATAAGTATAATGAATCTATATAAAGTAACTAAATGTTTTTACAGAATTCCCAATCTTAGTTACTTTAGGCAAAGTGAATTCATGCAATCCCATGAATTTACACTTTGTACCATTGCTAAGAAATTAGTGGAGCGTGTGTGGTTAACCGGCACACTAATTGGTTCTAAGAAAATGTGGCAAAGGGTGACTCATTGTTTGTCATAGTTCGATGGAGCGTGTGTGGTTATCCGACACATCGAATAGGTGACTGTAACAATGAGGGCACCATGTACATTTGCATGGTTATTCACACCCGCTTTGTGATCCTCGGCATCCCATTCACAAACTTGAGGGACATATCGAGATTTAAACATGCCATTGAAAAGTTCAATGAATCTCAAAGGAATCTAGGAATTTTCAATACATTTAAAACTTAAAGCCTTTTATGTTTTTCATGGTGGAGAATTAGTGAATCGTCATTCACATACCTTTAAATTATTTGCATGTTAGATTACGACATCCCTTTTCTAATGTGTAAATAATGTTGTTGGATCCTAGCCCTAATTTCTCATTTTGGGTGTTTAATTAGGGATTCATTTCTAATCAACTTTGTTCTTTTCTATTTTAGATGTCGAACTCTATCAACAACAATGCTTCCGGCTCGAACTCCTCTGGCTCATTCTCATTCATGAATTTGTGTGGGAGAGTGATCTTTGACGGGTCCAATTTCAATGATTGGACCCTTAACATTCGAATGGTCACTCGTTACGAGGACAAATAATATGTCCTCGATAAGGAGCTAAAGGAGGTGAACATCAACACTGCTACTCCCGAAGAGATCGCCGCCTGTGAGGCCCATGAGCACGATGCTACGAAAGTCCATTGCATCGTGTTGGACACCATGACTACTGAACTTCAGAAGTCGTACGAGGACTACTATCCCTATAAGATGCATCAAGACTTGGTGGACCTTTACCACCAAAGTGCGAGGCAAGATAGGTATGAGATCATCACTTCGATGATCACTGCCAAAATGGGTAGTGGGGAGTCCCTTACTGCTCATCTGCAAAAGATGCAGAGATATGTTGACCGCCTACTGAAGTTGAATGTTAACTTCGATGAAGAGCTAGCAATCGACATTATCCTTCACTCCTTGCCTCCCTGCTACAACCAGTTCTGCATGAGCTACCACATGAATAAGGAAGAAGTCACCTTGAGCAAGCTTCAAGGATTGCTTAGGACTGCTGAGAGCAATCTCAAGGATAAGTCTATTGCATCAACTCCTACTCCAACCGCTGCACCTGTTTTGGCCATTGGGCAAGGGAGGGACAAGAAGAGGAAAGCTCCTTCAAAGAGCCACCACAAGGGAAAATCCCAAGATGGTACCTCTTCTAGTGGAACCAAAGTTGGTTCTCCTAAGCCCAACTCTAACCCAAAGGAGGCAGAGTGCCACCGCTGCTACAAAATAGTGCATTGGAAGAGAAGCTGCCTAGAATATCTGCAAGCCATCAAGGACGGGAAGATCAAGCCATCATTCGCAGGTATTTACACAATTAAGTCTAATGATTCATCACATGCTATTTCTTGGGTTCTTTATACAAGATGTGGTTTTCTCATATGTTCTTATTTGTAGGGACTAAAAAGAGATATGGATGTGGAGTGTGGAAGAATAAATCTAATCATGGGGAACAAAAGATCGTCGCCTGTCACCAAGATTGGAGTGTATTCTCTAGCGCTTAGTAATGGATTAGGTTTATCGCCAGATATGGCAAGAAACATCATTTCATTTCATGGTTTGTTTAGACAAGGATTTAGATATTCATTTGATAATGAGAAAGGTTCTATTTATGCTTATCTAAATGGTGTTTTATATTTTGAAGCATTACCTTGTAATGGAATTTATGAAACTATTATGGTTTTAGATAACCTAGGAAATGATGTATTGTGTGTGGATTCTTCCAATATTATGGATAAAGTAGGCTTGTGGCATTGTCGTCTTGGACATGTTAACAAGAAACGCATAGCCCAACTCCAAAAGGATGGAGTGTTGGAGTCGTTCGACCTTAGGGACGATGACGTATGCGAGTCTTGTTTACTTGGAAAGATGACCAAGTCACCCTTTACTGATACTTGTGAAAGGGGTGAGGGTCTATTGGATCTCATACACACCGATGTGTGTGGGCCCTTTAGATCCACCACAAGGGATTCGAACTACTTCTATGTGACTTTCACCGACGACTAGAGTAGATATGGGTATATCTACTTAATCAAACACAAGTTAGAAACCTTTGAAAAGTTCAATGAGTTTAAACAAGAAGTGGAGAATCAATTGGCCAGGAAAATCAAGATGCTTCGATCCGATCGAGGAGGAGAGTACCTAGGTCTTGAATTCCACGACTACCTCAAGGAATGCATAATAGTTTCGCAATTGACGCCATCCAGGACACCGTAGTTGAATGGTGTGGCTAAAAGGCATAATCGAACCTTGTTAGACATGGTTCATTCCATGATGAGTCGTGCTTCACTAGCTATCTCATTCTAGGCGTATGCCTTAGAGACTGCCGCCCATATCCTTAACTTAGTCCCTACGAAGAAGGTTGCCAAAACACCTCACGAGATGTGGACAGGGAAAGCTCCCTTGTTGGCACATATCAAGGTTTGGGGTTGCGAGGCTTTCGTAATACGAAAGACTCGCGACAAGCTCGAACCTCGTAGTGAGCGGTGTATTTTCATTGGCTACCCGCAGAAATCCTTTGGATATCTCTTCTATAGACCGGGTGACAATGTTTTCTTTGTTGCTAGGAGAGGGGTTTTTCAAGAGCGGGAACTCATAATCCAAGGAGACAGTGGGAGGCAAATCGATCTTGAAGGGATTAAAGAGCCGAAAGATGAAGGAACCTCTAACACTGGCGCTCAACCCGAGGAGGAAACTCCGGTTGAACCGATTGATGAGTCCTTACCTCTTAGACATTCCGAAAGAGTTAGGGTTCAACCCCAGTTTTATGGTTTTCATATTACTATGGAAGGGGATACGTTCATTAGCGATAGTATAATAGTGAATTTGGACGAACCTAACAGCTATAAGGAAGCCATGGCGGGCTCGGAGTCTGTAAAACAGAAACAGGTAGGAAATGGACAATGAGATTCAGTCCATGTATGACAACCAAGTTTGGAATTTGGTTGACCATGTGCCCGGACGTAAGACGGTCGGATGCAAGTGGATCTTCGAAGAAGAACGAAGTGGATGGGAATGTGCGCACATATAAGGCGCGATTGGTTGCGAAGGGTTTCACTCAAACTCCCGGAGTTGAATATGATGAAACTTTCTCACCAGTTGCTATAATAAAGTCTATTACGGTGATGATGGCCATTGTTGCATTTCATGATTATGAGATATGGAAAATGGATGTCAAAACCACTTTCCTTAATGGGCAGTTGGCTAAGGATGTTTACATGGCTCAGCCAGAGTGTTTTTTCAATGCCAAGCATCCCAATAGAGTGTGTAATCTTAAGAAGTCCATTTATGGACTTAAGCAAGCGTCTCGCAGATGGAATCTTTGCTTCGATGAGAAAGTCAAAGAGTTTGGGTTTATACGAATCAAGGATGAATCATGTGTGTATGTCAAAGATAATGGGAGTATAGTTAGGTTCCTCGTATTGTATGTCGATGACATACTACTCATAGGAAACGAAATTCCGACACTACAGGAAGTTAAGTCCTGGCTTGGGAAGTGCTTCACTATGAAGGACCTCGGATACGCTTCCTATATTTTGGGAATAAGGATAGTGAGAGGCCGAAGTAAGAGACTAATAGGACTTAGTCAGAATACTTACTTGGACAAAGTACTAAAACGTTTTAGTATGGAGAACTCAAAGAAGGGAGAGTTACCAATCCAAAGTAATGCCAAGTTGAGTAAGACTCAATGGCCGAGTACTAAAGTCGAGAAAGCAGAAATGAGCTGAGTACCATACGCTTCCACAGTTGGCTCAATTATGTATGCTATGACTTATACTCACCCTGATGTGGCCTTCGCTTTGAGCATGGTCATTAGATATCAAGGGAACCCTGGCAGAGCGCATTTGACCGCATTCAAAAACAATATTAAGTACCTCCGGAGGACCAAGGAATGGTTTCTAGTCCTCAGAGAGAGAGTGATGACTTAAAAGTCCGAGGATATAGTAACGCCTGCTTTCAGACCGACAGAGACAATTACCGTTCGCAGTCGGGCTGGATCTTTACCCTTAATGGAGGAGCAGTGACATGGAAAAGTTCCAAGCAAGAAACCATAGCTGATTCAACGTGCAAATCAGAGTACATTGCAGCGAGTGAAGCGTCAAAGGAGACGATATGGTTGAAGAACTTCATTGGAGACCTTGGAGTTTTGCCTACCAAAAAATATCCCATGGAAATTTTATGTGATAATGAAGGAGCGGTTGCCTTGACCAAGGAACCGAGGGATCATGGTAGATCTCTACATATCGATAGAAAATATCAGTTTATTCGACATCGGGTAGAAGAAGGACTCCTCGTAGTGAAGAGTGTATCATCAGAAGATAACCCAACAGATCCGCTTACGAAGGGACTGAGTAGGGTTAAGCACTTGCAGCACGCTAGGAGCATTGGGCTGAAGGACGATACTAGTTTAGATTAGATAGTTTAGAAACATGTAATAGATAAATGTAATTGACATTTGATGATTAAATAAAGGAGTATTATTTATAAGTAAAGTTACTGTCTTATGTTGATTGTTTAACTATTGTTTCACTTTGCATGTTTTGACTTCCTGAATAATTGAATTATTTAAGAATAATCGAATTATTCAAACGGTCCACAGTCGTTCATATGTTGGACGTAGATATGAATGATGACTGTGATGAATGGGTATGTAGATTGTCTAAAAGGTATTAGACATAGCAAAGGTTTGCTACAACGTTCATGAGTGCTTATGAACAAGTTTTGAGCATTGGAATAAACCCACGCTTGCTGGAATCGCATCATGGAATTTATCACGAGTGATCGCAAGACGATAATATCATATGGTCTTAAAACCTAGATATATGGTTTATTGTTGGCTGATTAGTTGTGCATTGATAATGTGAAAACGCATCAGTAACTTGATTTCATAAAACGCATTCTTGTGTATGATTTGATTAGTGAATAGTAAATGCATATAAGTCGAAGTTTATATGTTCCTTTTATTCTAAGAGGGTAAAAGCGATATCAGGGCCCCTCGATGATTTGATTTGACTTATGTGTCGGGCCCGGTCAGGACTAAATTGATGTCTTCAATTAAGTTCTATGTCAAATGAATCTGAGATCGAGAAACAAACTGTTGGACAATAAGTATGACTATGCTCCATGTGATTGTCCGCACGATATCTAGAATAGAGGATTATAAAATCCCTTATCTAAAGGACGTGTTACTGCTAAGATCAGAGTTCGACAGGGTCTTTCAAAGCTACGATTGCTAATCAGAATATGCTTACATTATAGTTACTAGACTTATCCAAGTAGGAGACTGTTGGATTAGTGTTTAAGCTTGTAACTATATTTGGTAAGTACTTGACCCGGTTGTGCATGGTCCTTTTGGGTTGACTTCACCATAGCAACTTGACAGAGTAATTTATGGATAGAGAGAAGATATTATGGTTCATTAATATATTATAAGAATAATATATTAAAAGAGAAATCATATTGTTTGATTAATATTGATCATATATTAATTAGGAATTAATTTGGTGACTAAAAGAGATTATTTGAATAAAGGGGCATAAACTGTCAAATGTGTGATAATTGAGTTTTGGGCTGGGAAACCTAATGGACTAAGGCGGAACAAAATTATGATGAAGGATCATCATATTTTCTTCCAAGGCCTATTCCAGAAAATTCCATGGGCTGCTTGGTGATTAAGTTTTCCATTAGGGTTTTGGCAGAAACCCTAGCAGCCTACAGTATAAATAGGACCCTTGGGCTATGAAAGTCAGCTACACTTGATCCCAAGAGAAAACCTAGGGCCGATTTTAGCATCCTCTCTTCTCTCTCATAATTTCCTTCTTGCTAGTTGATGTTTGTAAGCCATTAGAGGAGTTACACTTGTGACTCTAAGCTCCTAGACAAGAAGAATCAACAAGGAATCAAGCAATCAACAAAGGTAATCATCTAGATCTGATTTGTTATGTTAAATTTTGAATTCATACTACTAGATCTAGGTTTTGCAAGTCTAGGATTCATAGCATGTACAATAGAGAAGCCTAGATCCAAGCATTAGGGTTTGCATGAGCACATAAGATGTTTATTTGTGTAAAACCTATCAGGTTGTTCCTGAATCTTCGAAGGAATTGATCCCTTCGAAATCGGTGTGTTCAAAAGGTTAAGGAATTTCTCTTATAAGAAATGAACTTCATCAGAAGATCAATCTGCTACTATTCGCAAACCTCTGCTGAACTAACAAGGAGTGAAAGTTCGTAAGATTCCTGCACCAGTTTCACCATCATCTACGAAGCGAAGAGCTGAGGATATGGCGAAGCACATCAAAAAGAAGAGAAAGAAACGAAAGTTTGTGGTTTAAGATGAGTCATCAGATAGTGAGATCGTCCCAGAGACACCTTTGAGTTCGAATTCCCCAAAACTCTCTCAACCATTGCCAACAACAACAATTCCACTCGAAATTGTTGTAACCAGATAGTGAGATCGTCCCAGAGACAACTTTGGGTTCTAATTTCTACCATTGTTGCAAACGTATCTGATACGGGTGCACATGTAGTTATGAGTACTGATCCATCATCTCAAGTTATTCCTACTACATCTTCTTCCGAACCTATTTCAAGTACTTTTGTTTCACTTCCACCTTTTATTCAACACATTTCCACTGCCTCTACTACACCGAATTTCGATCAAGTATTACAATAAACCTTCACTACACTTTTCCCATCACAATCCACCGATCCACCAAAACCAAATTTCGATGATGAAACAGATGGAGGAGGTTTCGGAGGAACATTTGCTAATTTGGAATTTAATCTTAAAAGGAGAAATACCTGATCATATGTTGATATCAGGGAAGCAGTTCAAGAATCTTAATCGAAAACTCAATTCTATTCTTCAATCACAAGCTGATTCTGGAGCAAAGAATTCAGTGTAAGGGATAAAAGTTGATGTGATGCTCAAAGCTGTAGACCTTCGAATGTAGCATCACTTGGATGTTATCGATAAGAACAACGAGTGTAGAATCAAGGCTCAGGTTGATTCATTTAACTCTGAAATCAAAGATCTTTGTAAGGTAGCCAAAGAACGTCATGTTCTTTTTGTTAAAGATGTCAAAACCATAAGAGAAGATGTTAATCGAAAAATTGAGGAGCTGAAGGTTGAAGTCTCAAAAGAGCTTAATTAGCTGAATTCCAACTATTCGATAATCAAGTCGAATGTTGAAACTATAGCGACTACAGTCAAAAAGATTGTCAAATGGTATCAAGCATTAACTCCCAAGTTTGATGCCAAGGCTACAGTAGATGCTCAAAATTTCAACAAGATAGGTGTTTTGCTTGGTGAACTGAAAGAGTTAACATCGAAACCGGTCCAACTTCGTTTTTAACTCCTGAGTTTTTAACTCATAAGTTACATAGTTTGGATCAAGTTATTCTGAAGGTTGTTGCTCCAATTTCAAAATTTGCCAACATGTTGCCTGTTGTTGGTGCCCCTCCTGTTGTCACATGGGTGCAAGGGGGAGAAAAGAAAATTCAAGAAGGTGAAGATCAAGAAGGTTATCAATATAACAAAAGATGTATTGTTCGAGAATATGATACAAAATTTTCTATATCATGTTGTAAGAGCGAATAATCAAGTATGTGATTTTTCAGTTGCTGATTTTCCTCTAATGAACTTGAATGATCTGATTCAAGTTGCATTCATTTTGAAAGACATGGATGCTTCGCAACTTCAAGGGACAAACAAGGATGTATTGAGACTTGGTCTTGCCCATATCAAAATCTTCACAGACAATTACTATGATTGTCTAGAATTGACTGATGTGGAGTTAGCATCAGCAATGGGAAAGGAAGTGAAAGTGTCTATGGATATGTCGAAAACTCAAGCTGAACTGAAGAAATATGTTGATGGGGAGATATGCTTAAAGCCTTTTGGATTGGTCTTTACAGGAAAAGATAAGAATGGAAAAGCTAAGAGGTTTTTATTCCACTCTTCAGAGATACAAAGATATACTACTTCGCAATATACGAACTTCATTGTTCGTATGAATAATTGCATGAACAATGATGGAAATAAAGTTTAGTTAAGGAAGATAATGACATGGTATTCAGAGATACGAAGGATGATGCATTTGTTGGGTTTTGAGAGTTCTAACACTCCTATGGTGTACATGCAACCCTATAAACCTTGGATCTATGTTTTCTCTAAAATAAATGCAAATATGAATTTCCAAGGATTACATCCTAACCAGCATGGCATGGGGAACTTGAATCATAAAATTACTAGTAGAATGACATACCTTTTAGTAGTGGTTGATTGCTTGGATTTTGAGAGCCTAGCACCAATAGTGTGGATGCCTCAAATGGAAACCACAAATCACCACAAACTTGAGGAAAACTCTTGAGAGAATAATGCACACTCTAGAATTGGCCACCACTCTTGTATACACACAACTAGTGCCAAATCAAGTGTCAAGGATTCCCTTATATAGTGTGGAGGATTAGGGTTACATCCATATAAACCCTAATCCCCATGACTCTTCCTTTCCTAGGATCCACGGGTTAAAAGCTCCATGGACTCCCATACAAGCCAAGCCCATTCCAAATGAGTATTAGCCCACACTACATAAAATACAAAAGTCCATATTTAATTAGAAACCTTTTTTATCACCAAATTAATTCAAAATTAATTTATGATCATTCCTAATTAAATAATATGATTTCATATTAATATATTATAACTTATAATATATTAACAAATCATAAACATATTATTCTCAAAAGGTAATCCAAATCGTTTGAGTGAAGTGCAACCCAAATGGACCATGCCAGGTCGGTTCAAGTGCATCTCAAATAGTGTTATGGACTTAGACACCTTATACAACAGTCTCCCACTTGGATAAGTCTAATAACTATTTTTTAGATATGACTTAAGGAACCAACCGACAATCGTAGCAATAGAAAACTCTGTTGAAATAAGAAGCACCATTTTAGATAAGTGATCATATAATCCTCTGTTCTAGATATCAGCCGGACAAATACATGGAACAATGTCGTTCTTATTGTCCAGCAGTTTATTTCTCGATTCTCGATTTTTTTAACATAGAACTTAATTGAGCACATAAACTTAGTTCTGACTGGCGGGCCCGCTACATGGGTCAACACAAAATCATCGAGGGGCCAAAATATCGCTTCTAATCCTCGAAGGACTAAAAGGAATAGGTAAACATTGACTCATATACTTATTTCTACTACTTGTAGAATTATACATAAAGGCACGTTTTATAGCATCAAGTTACTGATGCATTTTCGTGCAATCAATGCATAACCAACTCATAGGCAACAACTTATATCTCTAGGTTTGAAGACTTATATGATATTACTGTCTCATGATCACTCGAGATAAATTCCATGAAGTGATGCAAGTGAGCATGGGTTTATTCCAATACTCAGAACTTATGAGCACTCATGAATGTTGTAGCAACCGTTGATATGGCTAAACACATTTAGTCATCTACAAGCCCAATTCATGTTAGTCTTAATTCGTACCTACTTCCGACATATGACCGAATGTGGAAGTTTGAATAACTTAGTCATTCGAAAGAATAACTTAGTCATTATGGAAGTCAAAACATGCAAAGTGAAACACAAGCATAATTGAATCCAATATGGTCTCAGCACTTATGAATATAAATAAAACACCTTTTATTTATCACCATATTGATTACACATTATTCTATTTCGATTTATCAACTTAACACTTGAATTAAAAAAAATAGTTGTCCCATGCTCCAAGCATGTACACTATGTTTTCTAAACAATAGTCATGTCATACTCCAAGTATGCAAACTATGTTTGTCTATGATCTTTACTTTGGAAATAGATCAATTGAACATGGTTTCAATGATGCTAATTTCACAATCTCAAATCCTTTTTGTAAATGTAAGAATATCAAATTCTTGTCATTTACTATAATCTGTTAGATTTTAAACTCGTATGCATTGATCCTCTTGTAATGATAATGCACAAAAGTCACAAAGACCTGGCAACAGACATTACAAAGTATTCCAATGGAGATCAATTACATGGAAACAAAGTCTCACATTCAAAGTATATTCCTTTCAATATCCTTCTTGCGTAAAAGTTTCTAACTTTCTCATAGATTCTTAAAATCCAACTCCCAATATGGAAAACAATTCCATATTCCCATTTGAACTATCACTTCTGAACTAGGATTACCTCTTTTTAGAATATGTCAATATGGCCCTTTCCAAAATTTAACATCATACTTCCAACTGTCCTTGAGAAACAATTCTTAGGTAAACCTTAGATTGTTCTCGACAGTTGCTTAATCATTTCAGTCATATCCGGTTCTATCCTTTTTCCCTCTTAATGCTCTAGGCATTTTTGAAAATTTAGAACGGATAGATATTGTAGCACATGTGATCGATCCTATATCCGAAGCATATGGGACATGATTCATGATGTCTCACATAAAGACATGATACTAGATCAGTGTTTTGCTAGAGTATTATATTTGCCATGTTTCCAAAAATCGACGAGGAAGAGGGATGCCGCTATCATAATCGAAATTTGAGAACGCAATATACATACAATTCCCTCATGTTGAACCATTCCAACATAAAATTCATATATATATATATATATATATATATATATATATATATATATATATTGATAAGATTAAAACTTAATCTTGAAGATTGATTAGATCTCAAACAGGTTAAATAAACAGTAAACAGCAAGAACACGAAAACAATAAACAACTCAAGAATGAATCAAATGTGTCGAATGATTATAAAACAACCCTCAGAAGAGCTCGATAAAGAACATCAACTGTAGAGGGTTAGAAGGTTTAAAGGAACGATAAAGAAAATCAAAGCTATCGTAATTCTCTCTATTGTATTCTTGATCGTTCACCTAATATGCATGCAAGCATATCCTTATATAGTAAACCTAACAGCTCACGGTTGGACAGGCCCAAACCGGAGTACAAAATTATTGGACTATTAACCGAGCCCAATGACGCAATCCTTAAACGAATCTGCAACCCAACAATCTCCCCCTTTGCGTCAATTGGAGCGAGATCTTCACTTCTTACTTGGGTCGGCAGCAGCAGGAGCCTTCTTCTTTACAGTCTAAAACAGACGAGAGATAAGGGAGAGTATCGTCTGTCTGAATTGGATGTACCACTGTATCATATCATTGAAATATTTGATATCATCCGCTGCATTCTCTTTACACCGATGGATGATCGACAGCACATGCTCAAGACAAGCAGTGGTATAAAGATGTTTATCCGCTAAGGCAAAGAGACATTTATGTCCTTCTGCTCTAGTGAACATGACCGAATTACGTCTCGGGTCAATCTTGCCCATCTTCATCTGATTGAGATCACTGGCCGATCCAACAGGAGAGATCTTCGGTTTCTTCTTGAAGACGTTGGCAATCTCCTGGTCCATCAGGGCTACCTCCATGATGTAGCACACCAACATTCTTTTGAGATGGTCTATGATCGGACCATATTCAGCTTCATTCGTCAAGAGGATGTTATGAAGAACGATCCAATCATGGGGGGTTGAGGTTTGGTAGGTCTGCTAAGGATATGAGATGTTCGGTTCTTGCAGACCCTCTGATCACCCTGAACCGAACGTTGATGAATCTCCCTTCGGTATATGGCTTCAAGAACCGAACATTAACGATCTTCTGAGTGCTCCATGTTTGGTATTGTGGTTGAGCAGCCTTCAAATAGAATTCGATTAACTCCCGATCAACCTCAGCATTAGGTAGCCCTTCAATTTCAGCAAGGGTGCGCCTTACCGAATGATTGAGAATCGGATCGTGTGCTTCTAGGATGTTGGATAGGGCAGAGTGTACATCCGAAACACATGTTTTGATAACCTCCCATTCGGATCGAAGAGCTTCAATCTGTTGCTGAGAATTGGAAAGCTGAGCGCTCTTAACCTTGAGGGCGGTGGTTTTACTTGCAAGAACGTCCATTAACGAGTTTTCGGCAGCGAGATCCTCTTGAAGTTTAGTGAGACGCCCGTCAATGGAGGCACGAAGGGCCGAGTTGTCGTCACTGATGGATTGGCGAAGGGTAGCGAACGAATTCAACTCCGTTGAGACGAACATGGCCAATTGCTGAACGATTGGTTCCAACGTTGTCTTTGTTGCATCGACGCTCTCCTATAAGGACTTTAACAGGGAAGAGGCTTCAGAGAATAGTTTATCGACTTTTGCGGTCGCTGCCTCACAAGCTTTTGTGGAGGCGTCTATTGCTGCAGAGGCAGAGGCGACGAAATCATGCTGAGCCCTGGAGAAGGCATCAACAATCTTCTGAAGAGCGGCTTCAGAGAGAGAGTGGACTGAGTGTTGGAGGATGAAGCAATAAGCAAGTCAACCTTCTCATTTAGCTCCTTAAGATGCTTCTTTGTTACTGGAGCATCCTCTTCATCGTCGCTTTGGACCTAAAACGGACTAAAGCAGACCGAATCAAAGGTCATATTTTCCCCTCCAAGAAAAGGGTTATCTCCATCAGAGGCATGATCTGGAGATGTTGGGGGTGGTGAAGCTGGGGGTGTGATGGTTTGTGTAGGCTCAGGTTGAGTGTTGGTAGGGGTAGTTTCGGGTGGTGGTTGAGTGTGGATAGGTTCGGTTGTATGCTGGGGTTCGGTTACAGATGGTGGTTCGGTTGTATCGGTATGAACCCCCGTATCAGATACGTTGGTTGTAACCTTTGCAGTTGTTGTTGTTGTTGTATCAGTGAAAATGGGTGGTGGTATAGGGAAAGAGGTTTGAGGAATGGTGGTAGAGGAGTTTATTGTGGGAATGGAAGTAGGGATTGTTTGAGTAGGAGAGGGAATTGGTGAGATATGGATTTCCATGTCTGGGGTAGGTGATCGGGGTGGGGTGTTGCCTCTTGGAGGGGTTTCGCCTCGTTGAGAGCCGTCCGAACCCAAACTCTCACCTTCTGATTCACTCGAAGAGGAAGCGATTATGAGCTTGCGCTTCGGTTGAGTCTTTCGCCTCTTCGGCTACGGGGATTGTGCAGCTTTGGTTGGTTTCCTCTTCCTGGGAGAAGGACCTTTAGCCCCTTTGGTCACTTGCTTCCCTTTTTCTGCCTTTTTTCCCCTATTAACAGGCTTATCAGCGTCATGGATGGACTTGAGCATTTCCGGTGTAAGTTCCCTCGGTCCAGACGCCTTGAACTCCTTAATAGTCCGGATGATCCGGCTGTCAGATGGAACATCGCTGTACATGGTCTCCGGAATTGAGCCAATGAAAGAGAACTTGGATGCATCTGAGACGATAATCTTCGTGGTATAAAAAGTACCGATCGAAGACATCGATGCACCGACAGTAGTGGGGACATCGAACATATCCATCGCCCACTTGGTGATGAGAGTCCAGAACCGTGCATACGACACCTCAGAATGTCGTGAAGAAGAAGAGAGGCTCTGGATGAGTTGTTGCCAGAGAACAAACCCATAGTCAAGATTGACACCGTTGTAGACGCCATACATTATCGACAAGAAGAGTCGACTAGAGCCGTCGGAACCTGAGCTCCATTCAGATAAGCCCTTGAAGAGGACCGTGAACATGCCGTTCCACTGTGGCGGCAAGCAGGTTTTTTTAAATTTCGCGACGGAGGTGAGCGCCTCCGTGTACCCCATGTTGTAAAACATACTGTAGAGGTGCCCAATCGGAATCGTCTCCGGATTAATCCTGGAAGGGTCAGCAGCAAACCCTAGCAATGCGCCAAATCGTTGCCTTGAAATAGAGGTCTTGTGATTAGAAACCTCGAAGAAAACCCTATCGACTGCTTTATCGTAATGTGCAGTCGCATACACCTGTGATAGGAGCTCCATAGGCACAGATTCAACCCTAGAAAGTGCAGGAGCGATTGGCGAGTACTTCAGGCACTCGATGATCGGAAACATGTAGGAATCATACGATTGAGGGGTTAAGTCAATCACCAAACACTGTTGACGGTGAATGGGAAGGATGTGGGAGGTTGCATGGACGGATGATGAATCTGCCATTGTTGAAGTTAGGAAGAAGAAGATGAACAGTAAGGGCTTTAGGGAATTTCTGCTCTCTTGGGAATTCGGATGCAGTAAAGAGGTAAATGGGAGAGGAGACTACCTTTTATAGTGGGTGAAAGGAGAGAGAAAAATCTGTTCAAATCTTCTATGGAAATACGAAAAGGTTTTCCGGAATGACAGATGCGTGACAGTTAAGGCATGCGATGATCACGTAGGAGAGAGTGTGTCAGATTCCTAGGAACACGCCGCCCAACAAGCGCCGTTTCAGAAGAAAACGTTTCAAATCCACACGCGCCTGTTTAGTGTCAGAGAGGAACCGCTTAATATTCTCCCACGCGTCCACGACGTCAGTTGTGGAATGGGCGTTTCAAATTCGCATGCGTCCCTTTTTACCGCCTTTTGAAATTCAATCCATTTATCCCCCGCCTGAGTCAGCAACCCTTTCATCTTATCCTTGTAACGGCATCTTTTGAAGGATACTACCACGTGGATGATTTTTGACCATGTCTTAATAATTAACCACCAATGCAGTAAAACAGCCTGTAATTATTAGTACCAGATTTTTGGAAAATCAAAGATTTTCGTTCTAAGAGTGTAAAAAGAAAAGAAATAAAGCAACTCTTTTTAGGAATAAATGTGATGTCAATAATGACACGAAACAAATGATCCCGGACACGAATCTCTTCCTTCAAGATCAAGAGAGACCTTAAAGTATTGATGTGGGTTCCCATTGAATGACGATCAAACACTTATTAATAAATGTTGAAAGGCTTCTTTTAATTAGGCTTCTTAGGGTGGCTTTATCTTTGATTCAATAGTCCTAATCTTGAAATAAGATAGAAAGTGAACAAAGTACTTGTGAGACCGGTGTAGTTTGTTGAACAAGTAGGTAGGAATTAATTTTAAAGTGGCTTGGAAAAATATGAAATCTCAAAAAAAACGTAAAACTGGATCCCAAGGGAAGAAATGTTATGGGTTTTAACAATTTCATAGGAATCACACAAAATAAAATTTGAGATTTCATCAAGATACATCCGTCAATTCTTTGGTGAAAACTTGAGCAAATTAATTGTTCACCGTCAATTCAGATTTGGTTTTGAATTTTTGGGTTTCACTCAGCTCGTAGTGGCACGAAACTGAGATCATTAACACAGTTGTTGTGTAACCATAAACCTCAGTGGTAAGTTCTGAGAGTCTCAAGGTTTACGTTGATGAAACGAATGTAATAGAGAAATGTAATGGAGATGGTGTAAGAAATTAAAGTACCACTGCTGTGAAAATAAGGACCAAGCAGAAAACTCTTATCTCATGTGAGAAGAGAGTGAGGTAGCTCACGATTAGAATAAATGTGATAGCCTAATTGGGAAGACAAGGTTTGTTTATACCAAGTCGGTAAGGCTATTATCCAGAATCTTGTATATCCCCATAAACGAACGAACACATAGAAAAATGTTTTTGGAGTTTTTGATATATATAAAAAAATATATAAAAAATAAAAAAATAAAAGAAAATAAAACAAATAAAATAAGCAAGAAAAAAATAAGACTTAGAAAGAGTAAAAAAAAACTTTGGAAAAATTTGGTAAACGAACCCGAACGTTCGGTTGGTTTCGGTTGAGAAAATTTTGAAAAACCGAAGCCGAGCGTTCGGTTGGTTTCGATTGAAGAAAATTTTGAAAAGCCGAACCCGAGCGTTCGGTTGGTTTCGGTTGAAGAAAATTTTGAAAAACCGAACCCGAGCGTTCGGTTGGTTTCGGTTGAAGAAAATTTTGAAAAACCGAACCCGAACCTTCGGTAGGTTTCGGTTTTGGAAAATTTTGAAAAACCGAACCCGAACCTTCGGTAGGTTTCGGTTTTGGAAAATTTTAGAAAACCAAGGAATTTAGGCTTGCAATAAGAAAATACTTTTGACAATAAGATAAACAACTTTGTACATGAAATTTACAACCAAGAAAACTACCTTTGTGGTAATGAGCGAGTCAGATGATTTAACCGAATCTGAACGTTCGGTCAATTTCGCTTCTTACGTTTGAGGTTGAGAGGTAGTTTGAGGTACTGACTCTGATTCCATCATACCTAGCCCTTGTAAAATTCTGTTGAATGATGCTTCAGGAAGAGCTTTGGTAAAGACGTCAGCCAGTTGATCAGTGGTTCTTACAAAGTGTACTTCAACGTTTCCATCTTCCACATGATCGTTGATGAAGTGATACCTCAATGCTATGTGTTTGGTTTTGGATTGTTGCACTGGGTTATGACAGATCCTAATTGCACTTTCAGAGTCACAATATAGTGGGATCTTCTTCATATTGAGTCCATAGTCTCGAAGTTGACTTTGGATCCAAATCACTTGAGAGGTGCAGATTGCAGCGGCTATGTATTCAGCTTCGGCAGTAGACAACGACAAGCATGTTTGTTTCTTTGATTGCCAGCTAACCAACTTCCCGTCAAGGAATTGACAACCGCCAGTGGTGCTTTTTCTGTCGAGTCCACATCCTCCAAGGTCTGCATCTGAGTAGGCTTGAACGAAGAAGCCTGAGTTGGAAGGATACCATAGACCTAAGGAGGTAGTTCGCTTGAGATATCGTAAAATGTTCTTCACTGCAAGCATGTGAGGTTCGCGTGGATTTGCCTGAAATCTAGCACAGTAACACACAGAAAACATGATGTCAGGCCTGCTAGCAGTAAGATACATCAGTGAGCCTATCATTTGACGATAGAGCGTGATATCAACAGCCGGTTTGTCCAGGGATGGAGTTAGCTTGGTGCCGAATGCCATTGGGACTTTGACTTTGGAATCTCCCATTATGCCAAATTTTGCTAAGAGAGTCTTCGTGTAAGCTTCCTGATTGATAAAGATGCCTTCAGGTCCCTGTCTAATATTTAAGCCAAGGAAAAAGTTAATAGGACCCATTGAGCTCATTTCAAATTTAGTCTCCATCAGCTTTCTGAATTCAGCTGTTAGGCTGGGATTCGTTGAGCCAAAGATGATATCATCGACATAAATTTGAACGATCATAAGGTGGTTACCTTCCTTTTTGCGAAAGAAGGTTGGGTCAACCGAACCTTGTTTGAATTTAGACATCTTTAAGAATTTAGTTAGCGTTTCATACTAGGCTCTCGGAGCTTGTTTGAGTCCATAAACAGCTTTATCGAGAATGTAGCAATGATTGGGATACTTTTCGTTCACGAAACCAGGAGGTTGCTCCACGTACACTGTTTCTTCGAGTTCTCCATTAAGAAAGGCACACTTGACGTCCATTTGGAAAACTTCAAAGTTTTTGTGGGCAGCATAGGCAAGGAAAATTCTGACAGATTCAAGCCTAGCTACAGGAGCGAAAGTCTCTTCATAATCAATCCCTTCCTCTTGACAATATCCTTTTACTACCAGACGAGCTTTGTTCCGTATAACATTTCCTTCCTTGTCCATTTTATTCCTAAAGACCCATTTGAGACCAAAAACCGAGGCATCTGGAGGAGTTGGAATGAGACGCCAGACTTTGTTCCTTTCAAATTCGTTTAGTTCGTCTTGCATCGCTTGAACCCAATCGAAGTGATCGAGAGCAGTGCTAACTGTCTTCGGTTCAACTTTTGATACGAATGAGTTAAACATGCAAAATTCAACTTTGGAAAGTAAGGATGTATGTTTTGCCTTTAGTTGTGATCGGGTCAGAACCTTTTCAGAGACATCACCAACCACTTGAGAGACAGGATGGTCTCTTGTCCATTTGGTGAGTGGTGGATCTTGAGGATCAAAGGTAGGATCTAATTCAGCATTTATCATTTCTTCTGGCTCTGACTGGCTTTCGTAGTCGTATGACATATCAGCTTGCTCCCCCTCGATAGATGAGCTTTCTAGAATGCTTTGAGAAACTTGAGGTTCAGAGGTTTCTTGTGGTGCTGGGCTTTCAGGCGTTGATGCACCTTTGGATGGTAAGGCACTTTCGGTTGGTGAAGTGCTTTCGGGAGCAGTTGGAGATCTTGGCTCCCCCTCAACATGTGAGGTCGGCTGATTTGATGATGGTTGATCCTCCCCCTCGACTGAAGCATCGTTTGATGGAGGTTCATCAGAATTCGATTCTCCTCCATTCATTCTCCTGGCAGCTTCTTCGACAATTTGCTTCATATGGTCTACCTTGTTGTCTGCTGCGCCTGCTTCTGAGAGAGTAGCTTTCTCTGGTTCGTCAAATAGCTCCATAAACTTCTCGAATAGATTAGCGATCGAGATTGTGACTTGGCCAGTTTGAGGAAAAATTTCCCCAGTTGTGTCTTCTTTGGCCTGTAGCTTTTTGACATAGCTATCATCGAAAGTCACTTAATAAGTCTCTTCGATTTTCCTCGAACGCTTGTTTAGTATTCTGTATGCTTTGGAAGTGAGAGAGTAGCCCAGAAAGATTCCCTCGTTGGCTTTGACATCGAACTTGTTGCGGTGTTCTTTAGAGTTAAAGATGAAACACCGTGAGCCGAACACGTGGAAAAATTTCACATTGGGCTTCCTGTTGTTGAGAATCTCATAAGGTGTGAGCGTGAATTGCTTGTTGAGATAAGACCTGTTCTGTGTAAAACAGGCGGCAGAAATAGCATCAGCCCAAAAGTAAAGAGGTAAGGAAGCGAAACTTAGCATGGTTCGGGCAGCTTCACACAAAGATCAATTTCGTCTTTCGACAATTCCGTTCTGTTGAGGTGTGTTGGGAGCTGAGAAGTTGTGACTTATTCCCTTTTCTGCCCGGAATTCTTCAAATTCTCTATTTTTGAATTCCAGTCCATTGTCGCTCCTTATGTTGCGAACGACCTTCTTAAGCTGTACTTCAATCTGCTTGATGAACACTTTCAGCTTATGAGTCGCTTCAGATTTAAGCTTTAGAAAGAACACCCATGTAAAGCGCGAAAAATCATCAACAATAACAAGAATATACTTGCTACCACTGATGCTTTCGATAGATGATGGACCACACAAATCAATATGAAGTAATTCGAGTGGTTCAACAACTTTAGTGTTAATAATAGATGGATGACTTTGACGACTCTGCTTCCCCATTTCGCATGCAACACACAAATGATCTCTATCGAACTTGAGCAATGGAAGACCTCGAACATGACCTCCAGTGACAAGTTTGTTGGTATCTTTAAAGTTGAGATGAGAGAGTCTTCGGTGCCACAACCAGCTTTCGTCAGATTGTGCTTTTGATAACAGGCATATAGCTGGGTTTCCTTTGATGGGTTTGAGGTTTAGAGGAAACATTTCACCCTTACGCTCCGACTTGAGAATAACTTTCTGTCTTCTTCTCAATAATTTCAGAACCCTCATCGTCGAATGAGACTTTGAGACCGGTACTTCCAATAAGCTGAGATAAACTGATGAGGTTGTGTTGTAGTCCTTCCACGTATGCCACCTTCCTTATAGTGAAATCACCATTAGTAATCATTATGTATCCCTTTATGGTGCCGAAGGAGTTGTTTCCAAACTTGACGTTGCCACCATTTATAAGAGACCTGTATTCCCCGAGCTCTTCTTTCCTCCCTGTCATGTGACGCGAGCAGCCACTATCGATGTACCATTCTTCGTCAAACTGCTTGTCACTGATAACCTGCAAAAATTAAGCAGATTTAGGAACCCAAAGTTTCTTGGGTCCACGTGAGCCTTTCACAGGTACAGGAATAGTAAGAGAGATGTCAACAAGATATGTTCATTTTATTAGTGTTGTTTCATCTTTCTTTTTTATGGTAAAAACTTTAATTTTATTAGGATTAGATGCGTTCGGTTTAGATTCAGGTTTAGACATCGAAACCTTCTGTTTCCCTTTTTGTTCAGCTGAAGATTGAGATTTTCGAGAAGGAACAGAATGGAATTTAGAGCGAGGTGGAGAAGAATTGGAAGAATTAGAAGAATTAGATGAGTGAGAATGAGAGGGCTTGGATTGAGATGACTTCTTGGCTAGAGACTCTAGGTGACCCTTTTGCTTTTGATCATTGGTGAGACTGACCTTAGAGTTTTGATCTCTTTTGATTTCAGAACCGAACCTTTGCTTTCGGTTGGAGTCATCCTCAGAACCGAACCTTTGCTTTCGGTTGGAATTCTTTTCTGAACCGAACCATTGCTTTCGGTTGTTGTGGCTCTCGTGTTTTTCAACAGGATTATTCTCAAACTTTAGGTTCTTGTTTTGATATGAGAAATATGCATTCTGGGATTGCCAGAATTGTTTCCTTTTAGAGAGATTCTTCCTGTATCTCTGGTTCCTTTGACGTTTCTGATTCCTCATCTGCTTCGGTTGATGATGGATGTTGGCTTTCATTTTTGGTTTCTCTTTGGCTGGTTCACTATGAACTGAGGAAGTTTCACTTAGAACTGAGGAACTAGAGGGAATGTCTTCTTTTGCTGAACATCCATTTTCTTGAGGAATGTCTTTTGTACCACTGGTACTTGGCACATCAAAATTATCAGGCTTGTTCAAGGGTTCTGGCACGTATCTACCTTTACTTTTCCATGAGGTCCTTTCAGATAAGCCTACCGTTTCATCAGCATTATCGATTGGAGCTGACCAGAAGAACTCATCACAACCATCAGCATTGTCTTCATTTACAATTGCTGTGAGTTCAGTTGTCTGATGTTCGGTTACTCCTGTGACCTTGTACACTTGATTTGGAGTGGTCCTAACCTTTTGATATACAACGGCTTTCTTTGCTAAGATCGGGGACTTTTGTTGGGACAATCGAGTGAACTCCACTGAATTTTCTGAAATTAGATTCTTGTGGTTTTCATGTTCGCTTTTCACAAATTCTGAGCAGTCAACCGTGTCCTCTACAGAAATTTCACTCATATTGTCATCCTCATTAAGCTCAGAGCATTTTCAACATCAATTTTGTTTTTAGAGCTTAAGTTGGCGTTTAAAGAGTCAAATTTTTGTATGGTTTCGGTTCTCAGTTTCAGTCTATCATTTTCATCCAAAAGGTTTTTGAGCATGTCCTTATGGTCCTTGGATTTAATGAAAGATTCAATTTTGTCCAGTCCATACATATAGGTCGGATTGACGTCATCAGATGATATCACACTCTCACAATTATAAGCTTCAGCATCAATTTCATCCTCCTTAAACTCAAGGAAGGGCAAAATCATGCGATGAATCTTTTGTCCTATTTCACAATCCAAATGAAGCTGAGTAATATTAGTGTAAAGATGTTTTGCAATCAAACAAAAAAAATTTCGCTGTTTTAAAACCTTTAAATTGTCTCTTTGTAAATAAATGTTTTCATCTTTTATTTTGACTAATTCCGACTCCTTCAATTCGATCCACATGCGCCGTTCCTCACTCTTCGAAGACACCCTGCTTAATTGATCAGTTAGGTTAGAATTGGTGACTCGAGTTTGAGTTAAACTACTATCTAGATGAGAGATTCATGAATTAACACTTTTTAGTTCTTTTTCATATGAGCATAGTGGAACTTTAAACGAGACAAAAACCGATTGTACCTTTTTGATTAATTCATCGAGCTCGTTGAACTGAACGCTGAGCGGTTTGGCTGTAAAGCACATATCCTGCTGCTCCTTCGGTTCATTGCTTCCACCATCAGTGTTGTATCCCCTCATCTGAGATACTTCAGACACCATCAAGCACCTTCCTCCACTGCTCTCCTCTTTTGCCACACAAGCCTTTCCATGAGAAGGCTTCCTCACTTCATCGTCTTTAGAGTCGGTTGACCAAACTTCCATGCCACCGAACTCGTCATCAGCAACCGAACCCTGCATAATTAGAGCATTCATGGAAGGGTTAGCGGTAGATTTCTTCTTCCTGATCTCATCAATCTTTTTCTGCAGTAAAGCTTTTTCATCCTTATCCTCATCCTTTTCAGCCATCTTTTTTAGGACACAATCCTTTGCATAGTGGTTTTTCCCTCCACAGTAGTAACAGTTTACTCCAGAATCACCTTCTGCCTTTGGTTCCTTCTTCGACTCTTCAACCTTCGGTTCATCTTTAACCCTTTCTGAACTATAACTCCCCTTCCAGTTTCGGTTTTTGTTGCTGGGGAATCTCTTCTTAATGAACCTCTTGGGGTTAGACACCATCATAGCATAATCCTTAGACGTGAGGTCATACTCTTCCAAGTTGAGGTCTTCGTCCTCCATCACAGCTTTACTTTTTGACAGGAGGGCCAGCGAACCTAGGCTTGAGACAACATTCTTCTCCTGCAACACAATCTTCTCCTGAGATTTGAGAATGCCCACCAGTTTCGCCAAAGAATATGATTTAAACTGGTCATGGGCTTTCACTGTGGACACCACTGCTCTCCACTCTGATCTTAGACCATTTAAAAACATAACCTTCTGCTCAATAAGCTTCCTTTCGATGTCATGTTTGATCATCTTGCTGAGAAGATGATTGAAGCGATCGAACGTTTGGGTCACAGTTTCTTCGGCTCCTTGCCTGAATTCTCCAAACTCAGACAAGAGTAAGGTTTGGATAGAGTGTTCAAGGTCTTCATCTATAGAGTACAATTCACGTAGCCTGTCCCAAATCTCCTTTGCCATCGTGCATGAACTCACCAGCCTAAAAGTGTCGGACTGAAGGGCGAATCTGATCAATCTTAACGCCTTAATATTGCACTGGAATTTATCTTTTTCATCTTGCGCAATATCTTTAACATCCTTCAGTAGATCATTATACTCCTTTTGAGTTTTAATAATCCTTGAAGTTGCAGAGTGAGAAAACGGTCCATTAATAATTGCTTCCCAGATGAGGTATCCATTATCCTCAGATCCTATAACATAGTCTTCAAAGTGATGCGCCCAGACTTCATAATCATGGGTGTATAGGATGGGAATCTTCGTGGTTGATCCAATGCTGTTGGAAATATTGATGGGATTCGATTGCGACTCGTCCATTATGATCGAATAACCTGTTCAAAGATTAGACTTGTAATAAATCAAATTAGGGCAAATCAATAAATATCAAGATACGTCAATAATGAGATGACGGCTCAATAAATATCAGTAAATGCGGAAAACCCTAATTGAAATCTTTTTCACAAAAAAGAAGTGTATCGGTTATACAGCCTCCTGCTCTGATACCAATGATAAGATTAAAACATAATCTTGAAGATCGATTAGATCTCAAACAGGTTAAATAAACAGTAAACAGCAAGAACACGAAAACAATAAACAACTCAAGAATGAATCAAACGTGTCGAATGATTATAAAACAACCTTCAGAAGAGCTCGATAAAGAACATCAACTGTAGAGGGTTAGAAGGTTTAAAGGAACGATAAAGAAAATCAAAGCTATCGTAATTCTCTCTATTGTATTCTTGATCGTTCACCTAATATGCATGCAAGCATATCCTTATATAGTAAACCTAACAGCTCACGGTTGGACAGGCCCAAACCGGAGTACAAAATTATTGGACTATTAAGCGAGCCCAATGACGCAATCCTTAAACGAATCTGCAACCCAACATATATATTTTATATATATATATATATATATATATATATATATATATATATATATATATATATATATATATATATATATTCTTGACTAAAGATGATTAAAATCTCAATATAAATTTTTAGGATTGAAATGAAGTATAATCTCCTCTCCCTTAATTATAGTAAAACAACCTTTTTCCAAGCGAAACTTTTGTTTTCTATAATTAATAATACTTATCATTATGCTCCCACTAGCATAATAATTATTTAGCATGACAATTATGCTCCCACTAGCTTGACATGTACTTAGAAATCGACTTCTATAAATCAATACTTTATTGACTTTCATCACCAAAGTTCAGACTTCTAATACGAGATGCTTCAAAAAAAACTTTATCTAAGCTTCTCAGACTCATGCATCTTTCCTTAGATAGCTCACATGTGTGTCTAAACAAATATGAAGAGGGATGCCGTAATCATAATGTTTAGACCTTTTTTACATTTCTCACAAGTCAATGTTAGTGTGCCGGTTAACCACACATGCTCCACTAACGACTTTGAGAATGCAAATATCACAATTGCTATCTACTTAAAATCTACTTAGTGAAAGCGTTTCCTCACAATCATTTTCATGAATCGGAAAGAAACCTTTATGACACTTAGATTTTATGGTGTATGTGTTCCTATCCATGTGAATTTGTCAAAACCATAATCACAAGACAAGGTTAGTGATAAAATCAAACTCATATGAATTGAACTTGTTCAACCTTGATTTCTTGCCTCTTGGTAGCACAAGGGCCCACCATTTCCTCCAAGTTGTTATGCACACAATTGAGAACTCACAGAACTCACATACATAGACAACTTTACCGGAATAGGCACAGAAACAAGAACTATGTCAACATGATAAGTTACAAACCTCAAGTCGTGTGCTAGCGATAAACTATATGTTTTATCCATATTTAGTTCTTGAAACTTTCAGGACCTTTAAGACTCCCATTGTCCTCTTGACATATAACTTTCTCTTTGTCAAGAACCATTCCTTGACAAACAAACAAATACTCACGAGTTAGTGCAGATTCTTATCAAGATAAACACTTCATGCAATTGGTCTTAGTTGGTCTTTGTTTTATCCAAAATATTACAACTTACCAATTTCAAATGTACAAGAGTAGAGAACGTTTTACTCTTACATTTGACAAGTGTTATAAACCTTCTTTAAGATGTGTCACTCAAATTACAATCTTGGAGTATGACTCTAACACTTGTTTTGGAACAAAGTCTGTATCACCTTCTTGATTTAACAATTTCAATAATTCATGACTCCTCTTCTTAGCCATAAGAATGCAATAAGATGTCCCCAGAGGATGAATTGTGATATGGTCTCACAATCATTAAGATGATCATAAAACATGATACTAAAGTACTCTCCCATCTTTTCAGATTTGAGAAACTTTTATCTTTCTGCCTAATTTGATTCTTCCCATTCGTTCTGCCATACATCGAAACTTTTCCAATGTTTCAAAATTATACTTAAACTATGAAGTATAACCATATTTACTAAACTTTAGTAAATCATGACGAATAGTCTAATCGATCTTTTTGTGGTGGACTTGACCAGTGCACACGAATGTGTTATCGATCCCTTAGTCCTTCACTTGACTCACATATACATGTGAACAAGGAATTATTCTTAATTTTCCAAAGATGAAGATTCTCATTCATCATGCAATACAACCTGCATGATTCCAAGTTTTGGTCCAATTGAAACTTGGGTGATGAGAATCTTTCCTTATTTGGTAAATTTAGACACTACCACAAATGAAAGAATCAAATTCACATTTCCATTATTGCTAGAAACATAGAATCATCAATTTTACATAAAAGCCATTGCAAGGAGATATAAAATAAAATAAAATAAAAAAAAATTATTTAAAAAATGCGGAAAAAAATTTCCTTACAATGCAGCTTTAAATGAAAACTATGATATTCCATATTTCCTAGAAATTTATCATAACTCCTAAGTAGTAGCTCAAGAATCCGATCTTCGAACCATGCGATTGAAATCCATCTTCGCGATCAGATTCAACATACTCTTTCTTTAAGTTTCCTTGCCTTTGCTTGATTCTGCCAACACCAAAATGTAACCAAATCACATTTTGTATTAAGAATCATCAATAAGGAACTTAACAAAGTTTGATAGTGGACTTACCTGAAGCAGAGTCAAGCTTTTTGACTAGACCTTCTCTCAGATCTTTCAGGTAGTTAAGGCAGCTTCGAAACCAATGCCCCTTCCTTTGGCAATAGATACATATGAACCCTTTAGGAATGGTACATGGACTATCGCAGACTTAGCCATTCTCTTTACCATTTGGTCAACCGAGTTGACTATGGCTGATCCCTTTCCATTGGGAAGAAAAAGCTTTCCTAGATATCCAATGTCATAAACTATCAATGTCCATGGTAGTTTGGGAAGTCAATCTACTAATCAAATTTGCTTTACTAAAGCTGCAAATCATTGCTGATTCAGCAGCACCAAGCAAATAGATATGATCATAAGGGTCATGTCATAGTTTGTTACATAGTAGTCCTAAAGGAACTCAATATGTGACTTAGAAAGTGATTGAACAACCAACTTTATCAAGACTTTGACATCCCGGCTTGTCAATATGTGACCTCATCTCCAAGATGTGATCACACATAGACCTAGCTTGCCAATAGGGCTTGAGTGACCTTGAACTATTCAAGAACTTGTGGGTTAGGGAGAATAATTAGAGAAGGTGGAGGGAAGTGAAGCATGATGTTTTGGACATCATCTTCAAGAGATTTGGGAAGATCATACTTGTCTGAACCAGACATCTACAATGGGAGAGATTCAAGCTAGTTGATTTAAAAATCCTTAATATAACACCCAATATGAAATATTAAGGCTAGGACCCACCACAATATTTTATAACTTGGAAAAAGGATGCTGTAATCCAAGCTATAGAATATTTGAAGGTAGGTGAATGACGATTCACCAATTTCCACCATGAAAAACGAAATAAAAATTAGGTTTTAATTGGTTTCAATCTCCTAGATCTTTTGAGATTCACTAAACTTTTTAATGGCATGTTTCAATCTCGATTGTGCCCTTCAGATTTTGTGACTGAGATGTCGAGGATCACAAAACAAGGTGTGAATAACCATGAAAATTCACTTGGTACCCTTAATATTATCACCTAATCAATGTGCCGATTAACCACATGCACTCCACTGATCTATGATAAACATTAAGTCACCCTTTGCCATCCTTACTAGTCCAAGTTAGTGTGTCGGTTAACCCCACACGCTCCACTAATGACTTGGTAAGGTACAAAGTGTAAATTTCAAGGGTTAGCACCGTTCGGCTAACGACCCTCCACTAGTCAAGGAAGCGGTGGGTGAGAGTGGACACTCATTAAGTTGCCATTTTATAGGCAACAACCTTATACCCGCCTTATAGACTGGTTTCGTGAATGAGGCCTACTAACGGTAAGACTGACTTGCTTATATATATATATATATATATATATATATATATATATATATATATATATATATATATATATATATATATATATATATATATATATATATATAAACTTATAATACTATAAAGTAAAAGGGTTGAATTTTAACTTTTAAAACTCTAAGGGTTGGAACTAAAATGTGTGTGAGACGTTACAAATTCCAAAACTTGAGGGCAAGTTTTGAACAATTCAAAATCTTTTGGATTTTCATAACTTATGAGTTTAATTAAGGTTTAAAAACCTTTTAATGAAGAGACTCTTGGACTTCCATACTTGAGGACAAGTTATGGAGTCCATAAAACTATTTATGATGAAAATACTTTTCAACTTGTGTAACCTATGGTTTTTAATGGACTTTAAAAGAAGACTTTTGCTAATCCATAACTTGAGGACAAATTATGGATTCCATTAAAACTCATCAAGATCAAGAATTAACTAACAAACAATTTGCAAATAATTCATATGATCTAACAAAACCCATAAGTTCATGAACATCCATATCAACAATTTGAAGAATCATATGAACATATACAAAACTTAAAATATTGATAATAGCCTTTGAAATTGGATTAGCATAATCATTACAACATCACAAATAGGTTTTATATGTCCAAAACAGTTTAATGTAATGATTCTAGTCCAATTCGAGCTTAAGAACTTGAAAATTTGCACTCTGGACCTCCTACTCGTCGAGTGCATGAACCTACTCGACGAGTAGGATGAAGATATACATGGACTCGTCGAGTCCCCCATGGACTCAGCAAGTTCACTATTGTAACAGCCCGGAATTTCAGGTATTTTTATAATATTGTTTTTGGGGTATTTTAGGAGGGGACTCGGCGAGTTGGAGTCAGACTCGCCGAGTAGGACCGCAGACTGGGTCGCGGGTTCGCGACTGGACTCGACGAGTCCATTATGGACTCGGCGAGTCTGCGCTGTTCAGCGGAAACCCTAGCCGTTTGGTTTTGGAACGTATATAATGCACTTATAGGCCGTCATTGTCCGTTTTTAGTCGACTGAGAAGAACCCTAAACGGCTGTGGGAATCTAGAGCAAGATTGAAGGATATTAGGGCCTTGAAGAAATTGTTGTGCAAGGAGGAGAAGAGTTTTGGCTAAAGGAACAGCAGGGGATTAGAGTTCTGCGGTTTGGGGACACAGAGAGTGCGTTATTCAGGTAATATTTCAGATATTTTTCTGTTATGTTGATGTATGCATGGATTTAGGGTTTATGGAACCCATTTGGTGATTAGATGGATTAGTACCTTGTTACCCAAACGACTATAACCCTGTATTAGGACCTTAGAGGTCCAGAAGGTCCCATGCTTGTGTATTTTGGGAAATTACTTATCTCAGGAAGCAGTTTGATCGACTGCATGGCATGGACTCGCCGAGTCTGATGAACAGACTCGGCGAGTAGCTTGGAGATTTACTGGAACTCGTCGAGCTGTTCTTCAGACTCGGCGAGTGGAGTCGGGGTGGCCCCGCGATTCTTCCACGAGGATCTCGTCGAGCCAGGAGGGATACTCGACGAGTAGAAAGGGAACATCAGGGGAAGTTGGGGAGGACGTCTAGACTCGCCGAGTCGCCTTTGCACTCGCCGAGTCCGGTCAAGTTGACCGTTGACCGTTGATCAGAGTTGACCTATATGTAATTTCTTAGGGTCAGTTGTCTTGAAAGCTAAAAGTATTAATAAGGGATATATGGTATTATAGGGAGTCTGTAGCCCGGCGGATCAAGTGCGAGTGATTTCCGGAGTCGCTAGCTTTCATTACCCGCGAGGTGAGTCTTCTCACTATACTGTACCCGGAAGGGTTTGACTGTGTGACCGGAAGGTCAGATATGATATGTGATATGTATGCTATATGTGGTAAGTTATTTGTTAGATGTGCTATGTATGTTATGTGGGCCGGAAGGCGAATATGTTATGGGCCGGAAGGCGTTGTGTTGAGGACCGGAAGGTCAGGGCCTGGAAAGGCGTATGTGCGTAAGTTGTATATTGGGGAACTCACTAAGCATTTATGCTTACAGTTGTTATGTATGTGTTTCAGGTACTAGCGAGGACCGTGGGAAGGCGCCGGCGTGATCTGTACACACTGAAGGATGTTTTTTTATGATCTTGGGATTTAGACAGTTTGTATTTGACATGACACTTAAATTATTTATGCCCTGTTTTGAATGAAAATACTCTATTTTTAAAATGAAAAATTTGTTTGAAAATTTGCGTTGTTACAATTGGTATCAGAGCCTTGGTTTGAGGGATTCGGGTGCACCTTCGAGGGTAACTGAACTCAAACCGAGGATTTGAGGAAACTTTTTAAATAAGGGCATAAACTTTTGTAAATGGTTTTGTGATAAGCAAGAAAGAAGCAGTGTGTACGATCAGTCAGCGCCCGAACGGTAAAGATCCCCAAAATACCTTACAATATTATATGATATGAATTTTTATGCATGCTAGAAGACTAGGTATTCATGATAGGATTAGAGTGGCCTGATTTGTGATTCCTTAGTCTAGGGAAGTTTGCCGATATGAGATGCTTTGCTAGTGTACGAGTAGATAGTGCATAACAGAAGTAGAGTACTCACTATCCGGGGTTTGGGGAGGAAGATTTGGGATGAATGCTGATGCGAGGAGGTAGCGGCGGCGAGTTCGAGCGGTGTGAGTGACGAGGAGATTCGTCAGATGATTCACGAGGAGGTAGCGGCGGCGATCCGGGCTGAGATCCCGGAGATGTTTGGGTCTATTAAGACCACCCTGATGGAGACGTTTGATGAGCGGTACGCCGCATTGACTGAAGCTCCAGCCGCTGCAGCTACCGCAGCTGTGGCCGCTGCCAGGCCACAGGGGGGTGACTCGTTGCTGTTCCGGGAGTTCAGCAACACGAAGCCACCTGAGTTCGATGGGACGCAGGATCCGATTGCTGCGATGAGGTGGATCGCGGATATAGAGGGGTGCTTCTACACTTGTTCATGCCTGAAGCACCTGAGGGTACGGTTCGCTTTGAGCCAGCTCCGTCTGGGAGCGAAGGACTGGTGGAAGTTCGTGACGGCGAACTTCACTTTGGCAGAGATTACAGCGGTGACATGGGAGGGGTTCACTGCTATGTTCAGGGACGAGTACGTTCCCCCGGTGGAGAGGGAACGATTGGTTCAGGAGTTCTTAACCCTCAAGCAGGGTACTGATTCTGTTGCGGTGATCACACGGAAGTTTCATGAGAGGGCGATGTTCTGCCCCGAGCTGGTGTCCACAGAGCAGGCTCGGATGAGCCGGTACTTGGGTGTTTTGAGGAGGGATATCCGGGAGTTTGTGTCGAACTCCACCTATCATACTTTTACTGAGCTTCAGGCGAATGCCAGGAAGCGTGAGATCGAGTTGGAGACCCAGGCCAGGGAGGAGGCCGAGTCTCAGCAGGTGGACCGGTGGCCGGCTCAGTCTCAGCCGGCAGCCAAGCGGACCAAGTCCGCCGATTCGAGGACGGGAGGCCCAAAGGGCCGCACTTGCGGGAAGTGCGGCAAGGGTCACGATGGGGCGTGTCGAGCTGGTGCTTGCTACAAGTGCGGCAAGGAGGGGCACGTTGCTAGGGAGTGCCCCAAGGGGTTTATGTTTTGCTTTCATTGCAACCAGACCGGCCATCGGAAGGCTGAGTGCCCTCAGCTTCGTTAAGGATCTGCACCTACTGCCAGGACTACTGAGACTCGACCGGTGAAGGTCGAGGCCCCGAGGGCTCGTGGGAGAGCCTTTCAGCTGACTGCGGAGGAGGTCCGCGCTGCGGCCGATGTTGTGGCAGGTATGTTGTAATTCATGTTTTTATTTTCAATGTCGAGATGTATGCTTATGTTATTATATGCGTAGGTACTTTCCTTGTGAACTCTGTGCCTGCCTTAGTGTTATTTGACTCGGGTGCAAGTAGGTCCTTTGTATCTTTAGCCTTTAGTCAGCATATCAGCGTTAGTCGTGAGTCGTTGAGTCGACCTTTGAGAGTTTCTATAGCTGACGAGAAAGTGATTTATGCCACGGAGGTTCTTCGGGGATGCGTGCTAGAGATTTTCGGGGTTGAGTTCCCGATTGACCTGATTCCTATTGCGATGGGTGACGTCTGTGTCATCGTGGGCATGGACTGGTTGAGCCGATTCGGGGTTGTCATCGACTGTGAGCGTCAGCTGGTGACTATACGAGACCATAGTGGGGGAGTTCTTTCGGTGTACGGCGAGGGTACCCGTTCGGGATCTGCTTTTTGTTTGGCCACTAGGGCGAGGCAGTGTCTACAGCAGGGCTGTAAGGGTTTTGTGGCGTATGTGATGGATATGCGGGAGGTTTCCGAGAGACCGAGTTCAGTGGAGGAGGTCCCAGTGGTGCGTGAGTTTCCAGATGTTTTCCCCGAGGAGCTGCCGGGAGTACCTCCTGTGAGACAAGTAGAGTTTGGTATTGACCTGGTTCCGGGGGCCGCGCCTATTGCTAAGGTGCCTTATCGTCTTGCAACTCCAGGAGTTGCTGGGGAAGGGATTCATTCGGCCGAGCAGTTCGCCGTGGGGAGCACCTATTCTGTTCGTCAAGAAGAAGGATGGTTCACACCGGATGTGCATTGATTACCGGGAGTTGAACAAGTTGACGGTCAAGAACCATTATCCGTTACCGAGGATCGATGACTTATTCGATCAGTTGCAGGGAGCATCTTGGTTTTCCAAGATCGATCTGAGGTCAGGGTACCATCAGGTGAGAGTACGGGATGAGGACGTCCAGAAGATAGCGTTTAGGACGCGATATGGGCATTATGAGTTTGTGATGATGCCTTTCGGGCTCACCAATGCCCCAACTATGTTCATGGATCTCATAAACAGGGTATGCAGGCCGATGTTGGATCGGTCAGTGATTGTATTTATCGACGACATTCTGGTGTATTCGAGATCTAGGGAGCAGCATGAGGAGCATTTGAGGGAGGTCCTTGAGGTATTGAGGTCGGAGAAGATTTATGCAAAGCTCTCCAAATGTGACTTCTGGTTGCGGGAGGTCCAATTTCTAGGACATGTTGTTAATCAGAAAGGGATATTGGTCGATCCGGCCAAGGTTGAGGCGGTGATGAGTTGGGAGGTGCCGAAGTCGCCCTCTGAGATCAGGAGCTTCCTTGGGTTGGCAGGGTATTATCGGAGATTCATTAAGGATTTCTCCAAGATCGCAGTGCCGCTCACCAGATTAACCCGGAAGGGTGTTGCATTCTCATGGGGGCCCGAGCAGCAGACCTCCTTTGAGACACTTCGCCAGAGGTTGTGCGAAGCCCCGGTATTAGCTCTCCCGGAAGGAATGGAAGATTTTGTAGTATATTGTGACGCATCGATTTCGGGACTGGGTGCAGTGTTGATGCAGAGGGGTCATGTGATAGCTTATGCGTCGAGGCAGCTGAAGCCTCATGAGGCGAGGTATCCCACGCATGATTTAGAGTTGGGGGCAGTAGTGTTCGCTCTCAAGATTTGGCGTCACTACCTGTATGGGGTTCGATGTACGATATACACGGACCATAAAAGCTTGAAATATTTGATGGATCAGCCCAACCTAAATATGCGTCAGAGGAGGTGGTTGGATGTAGTCAAGGATTATGATTGTGAGATCCTGTACCACCCGGGCAAAGCTAACGTGGTAGCCGATGCATTGAGCCGCAGGGCGGAGAGCACTCCATTGCGAGATGTATGCTTGAGACTGACTGTGATGACTCCAGTATTGGATGCTATTCGTGGGGCACAGGCCGAGGCTGTACGACCAGAGATACAGAAGAAAGAGCGGGTCGTTGGGTTAATTTCAGAGTTCGTTAAGGATGGACGAGGGCTTCTGACGTTTCAGGGTCGGATTTGGGTATCGTTCGTGGGCGGTACGCGTATTACTTTGATGGAAGAGGCTCATAGATCGAAATTCTCGATCCATCCCGGTGCTACGAAGATGTATTTGGATTTGAGGAAAGAGTATTGGTTGCCCTGTATGAAGAGGGACGTTGCATGGTTCGTTGAGAGGTGCTTGACCTGCCGTAGGGTTAAGGCCGAGCACCAGAGACCGCATGGCAAGTTACAGCCATTGGAGATCCCCGAGTGGAAGTGGGAACAGATCACTATGGATTTCATCACCAAATTGCCGAGGACTGCCAGGGGAGTTGATGCAATTTGGGTGATTGTGGATAGGTTGACGAAGAGTGCACACTTCCTTTCCATCAGCGAGAGTTCTTCAGCGGAGAAGTTGGCGGAGATATATGTGAGAGAAGTGGTATCTCGGCATGGAGTGCCGATCTCGATTGTTTCCGACCGTGATGTGCGCTTCACTTCCAGGTCCTGGAAGAAATTTCATGAGGAGCTGGGTACCAAATTGCATTTTAGTACCGCATACCATCCCCAGACAGACGGTCAGAGCGAACGGACGATTCAGACGCTGGAGGACATGCTTCGAGCGTGTTTGTTAGACTTCGGGGGTAGCTGGGATGCATACTTGCCCTTAGCAGAGTTTTCCTACAACAATAGCCATCATTGGAGCATTGGTATGCCACCTTTTGAGCTGTTGTATGGTAGGAGGTGTCGGACCCCCATTTGTTGGGGAGGGGTGGGACAGAGAGTGATGGGTAACACAGAGATCGTGCTTCAGACGACAGAGCAGATTCAGCAAGTTAGACAGAGGTTATTGACCGCCCAGAGCCGACAGAAGAGTTATGCAGACAGGCGCCGATCCGAGCTTGAGTTTCAAGTCGGCGACTACGTTCTCCTGAAGGTCTCTCCTTGGAAAGGAGTGATTGGATTCAGGAAGAGGGGCAAGTTGGGGCCCCGGTATATAGGGCCATTTCGTGTGATTGCAAGGATAGGCCGGGTAGCCTATCGGTTGGAGTTGCCAACAGAGTTGGGACAGATCCACGACACTTTTCATGTGTTGCAATTGAGGAAGTGCATAGCCGATAAGTCGGCAGTGGTTCCATTGGAGGATATTCAGGTGGATGCGAGCCTGAATTATGCTGAGAGACCAGTGGCCATCAGGGATCGGAAGATCAAGGTTCTGAGGAACAAGGAGGTACCTCTGGTGTTGGTCCAGTGGCAACACCGGAAAGGTTCGGAAATGACTTGGGAGCCGGAACGTGAGATGCAGGAGCAGCATCCGGAGCTATTTGCAGAGTGAGACTTCGAGGGCGAAGTCTAGTCCTAGTGGGGGAGAGTTGTAACAGCCCAGAACTTCAGGTATCTTTATAATATTGTTTTTGGGGTATTTTAGGAGGGGACTCGGCGAGTTGGAGTCAGACTCGCCGAGTAGGACCACAGACTGGGCCGCGGGTTCGCGACTGGACTCGACGAGTCCATTATGGACTCGGCGAGTCTGCGCTGTTCAGCGGAAACCCTAGCCGTTTGGTTTTGGAACGTATATAATGCACTTATAGGCCGTCATTGTCCGTTTTTAGTCGACTGAGAAGAACCCTAAACGGCTGTGGGCATCTAGAGCAAGATTGAAGGATATTAGGGCCTTGAAGAAATTGTTGTGCAAGGAGGAGAAGAGTTTTGGCTAAAGGAACAGCAGGGGATTAGAGTTCTGCGGTTTGGGGACACAGAGAGTGCGTTATTCAGGTAATATTTCGGATATTTTTCTGTTATGTTGATGTATGCATGGATTTAGGGTTTACGGAACCCATTTGGTGATTAGATGGATTAGTACCTTGTTACCCAAACGACTATAACCCTGTATTAGGACCTTAGAGGTCCAGAAGGTCCCATGCTTGTGTATTTCGGGACAATACTTATCTCAGGAAGCAGTTTGATCGACTGCATGGCATGGACTCGCCGAGTCTGATGAACAGACTCGGCGAGTAGCTTGGAGATTTACTGGAACTCGTCGAGCTGTTCTTCAGACTCGGCGAGTGGAGTCGGGGTGGCCCCGCGATTCTTCCACGAGGATCTCGTCGAGCCAGGAGGGATACTCGACGAGTAGAAAGGGAACATCAGGGGAAGTTGGGGAGGACGTCTAGACTCGCCGAGTCGCCTTTGCACTCGCCGAGTCCGGTCAAGTTGACCGTTGACCGTTGATCAGAGTTGACCTACATGTAATTTCTTAGGGTCAGTTGTCTTGAAAGCTAAAAGTATTAATAAGGGATATATGGTATTATAGGGAGTCTATAGCCCGGCGGATCAAGTGCGAGTGATTTCAGGAGTCGCTAGCTTTCATTACCCGCGAGGTGAGTCTTCTCACTATACTGTACCCGGAAGGGTTTGACTGTGTGACCGGAAGGTCAGATATGATATGTGATATGTATGTTATATGTGGTAAGTTATTTGTTAGATGTGCTATGTATGTTATGTGGGCCGGAAGGCGAATATGTTATGGGCCGGAAGGCATTGTGTTGAGGACCGGAAGGTCAGGGCCTGGAAAGGCGTATGTGCGTAAGTTGTATATTGGGGAACTCACTAAGCATTTATGCTTACAGTTGTTATGTATGTGTTTCAGGTACTAGCGAGGACCGTGGGAAGGCGCCGGCGTGATCTGTACACACTAAAGGATGTTTTTTTATGATCTTGGGATTTAGACAGTTTGTATTTGACATGACACTTAAATTATTTATGCCCTGTTTTGAATGAAAATACTCTATTTTTAAAATGAAAAATTTGTTTGAAAATTTGCATTGTTACAACTATCTAGTGGGCAAAAAATCTACTTTTTTCAACATTTTGCATCAAGTATTCAACAAAACAAGCGTAAGCTATGATACCACTGTTAGGTTTTAGGCATTCTAACACTCCTATGGTGTACATGCAACCCTATAAAGCTTGGATCTATGTTTTCTCTAAAATACATGCAAATAAGAATTTTTAAGGTTTACATCCTAACTAGCATGACATGTGGAACTTGAATCATAAAATTACTAGTAGAATGACATACCTTTTAGTAGTGGTTAATTGCTTGGAGTTTGAGAGCCTAGCACCAATAGTGTGGATGTCTCAAATGGAAACCACAAATCACCACAAACTTGAGGAAAACTCTTGAGAGAATAATGCACACACTAGAATTGGCCACCACTCTTGTACACAAATAGCTAGTGCCAAATCAAGTGCCAATGACTCCTTTATATAGTGTGCAGGATTAGGGTTACATCCATGTAAACCCTAATCCCCATGACTCTTCCTTTCCAAGGATCAATGGGTTAAAAGCTCCATGGACTCCCATGCGAGCCTAGCCAATTCCAAATGACTATTAGCCCACACTACATAAAATACAAGAGTCCATATTTATTTATTCACCTTTTTGATCACCAAATTAATTCTAAATTAATTTATGATCAATTCTAATTAAATAATATGAATTCATATTAATATATTATAACTTATAATATATTAACAACTCATAAACATATTATTCTCAAAAGGTTATCCAAATCGTTCGGGTGAAGTGCAACCCAAATGGACCATGTCGGGTTAGGTCAAGTGCATCTCAAATATTGTTATGGACTTAGACACCTTATCCAACAATCTCCCACATGGATAAGTCTAATAACTATATTTGCAGATATGACTTCAGGAACCAACCGACAATCGTAGCCCTCAAAACTCTGCTAAACTAAGAAGTGCCATTTTAGATAAGTGATCATATAATCCTCGGTTCTAGATATCAGTCAGACAAATACATGGACCAATGTCGTACTTATTGTCCAGCAGTTTGTTTCTCAATTCCCGATTTGTTTGACATAGAACTTAATTGAACACATCAACTTAGTTCTGACCGGAGGGCCCGGTACATGGGTCAACACAAAATCATCGAGGAGCCCAGATATCTATTCTAATCCTCCAAAGACTAAAAGGAAAAAATAAACTTCGACTCATATACTTTTTTCTACTACTTGTAGAATTATACACAAAGGCACGTTTTATAACATCAAGTTACTGATGCGTTTTCATGCAATCAATGCATAACCAACTCATAGGCAACAACTCATATCTCTAGGTTTGAAGACCTATATGATATTACCCTCTCACCATCACTCGAGATAAATTCCATGAAGTGATGCAAGTGAGCATGGGTTTATTCCAATACTCAGAACTTATGAGCACTCATGAATGTTGTAGCAACCATTGCTATGGCTAAACACCTTTAGTCATCTACAAGCCTAATTCTTGATTGTCTTAATTCATATCTACTTCCGACGTATGGCCGACTGTGGAAGTTTGAATAACTTAGTCATTCGAAAGAATAACCTAGTTATTATGGAAGTTAAAACATGCAAAGTGAAACAAAAGAATAATTGAATCCAATATGATCTCATCACTTTTGAATATAAATAAAACACCTTTTATTTATCACCATATTGATTACACATTATTTTGTTTCGATTTATCAACTTAACACTTGAATTAAAAAAAATAGTTGTCCCATGCTCCAAGCATGTACACTATGTTTTCTAAACAATAGTCATGCGATACTCCAAGTATGCAAACTATGTTTGTCTATGATCTTTACTTTGTGAAATAGATCAATTGAACATGGTTTCAATGATGCTCATTTCACAATCCCAAATCCTTTCTGTAAATGTAAGAAACTTAAATTCCAAACCCTAGAATTTTAAAAGTTAAAATTCAACCCTTATAATTTATAATATTATAAGTTTAATAATATGTATATATGTATAAGACAAAGTCGGTCTTACCGTTAGTAGGCCTCATTCACGAAGCCACTCTATAAAGGGGGTCTAAGGTTACTGCCTATAAAATGGTAGTTTAATGGGTTTCCACTCTCACCGACCGCTTCCTTGACTGGTGGAGGGTCGTTAGCCGAACGGGTAGGATAGAACGTTAATTCTACTTCATTAAAAAGTATAATGATAAATATAAAGTAACTAAACTTTTATTAAATTCCCAATCTTAGTTACTTTAGGAAAAATGTGAAATGGTGCTAATCCATGAAATTACACTTTGCACCTTGTTAAGTCTCTAGTGGAGCATGTGTGGTTAACCGGCTGTAAGTCCCCAAAATTGCTTGTGTATTAATCAGATCCAATTGATGGTGCGGAATCCCAATCAATTGGATGATGTCAAATCAAATAGAAGAGAAGGAGCAGAAGAATTAATATGAATCTATGATGTATTGAATGAATATGATTGATGCTCCTTACAATAGATCCACACACACACAGACTTTTCTTCTCTCTAGTTTCTATCTCTACAAGATGCTCTCTTCTAACCGTACACTCACATGCACTCCTCTATTGATATGGACCTCCACCCATACACATATGTACAGCCGCACACCCTGTGTACGACCGTACACAAAAACCGCAAACATATACAATATTACATAAAAATATATTTTCCTAGAAAAGAAAAGTATAAACCATATTTTTGACCCATAAATCTCCCCCTTGGTTTATAGCTTTCTTTTCTAATTGGCCCAACAAGCTCCCCCTAAAAAATTGCTGGCTTTTCTTGTCAATCTTCAATGGGAGCTTTGGCTTCAGCTTTAATCTTCAATGACTTCATCTTGAGCAGTTGGGATTTTCTTCAGAATACATCTTCCCTTTCACTCGTAGTATGGGGAAGAAGTGGACTTTAGAAGAACTACTAATTTAGTTTAGGAATGAAATGGAATCAATTGTTTTATAGATTGTTCTGCAACACATTTTTTATTTTTTATTTGAATTGAAATAATTTTCAAATCAAAATTTATTCATTTCGAAATTCCATTGGATTCTAGCGGAGAAATGTATTATATAACAGTAAAACAATTATTCAGTAAAACAATTATTTCACAAAGAAAGAGAATTGGGTCCTACGTTAATTTCATATATGGATTAATCACTACATATATTGAAGATAGAAGCTAATATAGTATACCAACTTTATTAGAAAGTAAAGTACAACTTTATACACTACTATAACACTAATAGAGAGTATGGTAAGAAATTTCTTACCATACTCTCGGATCTCATAGAATACCGCTCATTATAGCCCGTTGATTCATTTAAAATGCAAAAAAATAATTCTTTTGATTTGATTTCTTCAATTATTGATAAGAACTCAGAAGTCAAGTTTCATTTCAAGTAATTAATTATTTTGACTGACTGTTTTTACGTAAATGATAAGTAGAAAAGCAGTAGGAACTAAAATGAACAGTGCAGTAGCAATAAATGCAAGAATATTTACTTCCATAATCTCAATCTGATCGTTTTTTTATTTCACAATAACTCAGGATTTAATCCCTTAGAGATGATAAATCTTTCACCTGTCAATTCAATGAATGCATTACCTATCGATGATCTTGAATCGGATCAATATCATGAATAACAATATTTGAGCTATTAAATTAATTCGTCGTCGTGAATTGAATAGTATAACATACGAAGATCTTTTATCCATACCGAATCCAAGATTGGATTCCCGGACCAATCAAAAATTCCTTTATTTATCCTTTTTTCTGTTCTTTCTTTTCTATAACCTACCTTAGGTCTTCCGTATAGAACCATCAAATGAATTATCCTCGTCCGTTTCCATTTCCATTAACTACAAAACGCCAACAAAAAAATACAAGCGAAGTGGAAAAAGAGAGGAATTAGGTTGTAAATTTGAATGATCCAATTTTATTTGGAAGACAAAGAAGTATGAGAAAGAGGAGTCGCAGGAGAAAAGATGGAATATTCTATCAACTTCACTATTTTAGTTATTTTCATTTTATTTTAGTTTAGTGTTTGTTCTTTCTTCGACAGAATCCTGAAAAAAAGATTTGGCATTGAACGCACGTTGGGTGAGGTAGCTTCTTGAAAATATTCTTGAAAGATAGCTCTTTCAGCTTGAGAATCTTCAGGGAGAACACAGAGAGAAATAATCTTCTGGATCTCTTCAGCAGGTACAAGATAGCAGTAGACTGATTGAGGAGGTTTCAATGCAATCTGTCACATAATCTTCAAGTACAGCCTCACCATGCTTCTGGGGTTGACAGATTGAATGTCGAAAGAGTAATCTTCATTTCTTGCTCCTTTGAATGAGAATTCTTCGATGCTCATGGATGAAGCCTTGGCTCAGATGATCTTCAATACAGTCTCCACGAGTCTCATCTACGCCTGAAATCACTTTTCAAGACAAAACAAAACTAAAAGAAAAATTAGCACACAAAAAAATATTTTTGGATTTTTGATAGTTTCTGGAAAAATAAAAACAAAAACAAAAATATTTTTGGATTTTCTGAACAAGAAATAACACTATTTTTGGATTTTTAATTTTCTGATTTTTGTTTGATTTTTGAATTATTTTTAATTCTCCTCCTAAAATTTGTGCATAAAGGAAAACTATGAACAAATTTAACAAAAATAAAATGATATCTAACTTTAAGAATGATCTGGGATCAAAGTTTTTAGACAGCCTTTATCCGCTTTTCGGTACCTTTCATATTCACATCTTTGTCTGCTCGATCGTTGGTATTGTTGTCCACTTAAACACGAAAAATTGTGACAAAATTAGGACATACTATAAGTGACAAGACAATGTGATCCTAAGTTCCTAGATATTATATATGATCCTAAGTTTCTAGATACTATATCTTAAGGACCATTCAGCTGACGACGACAAGGGATATTGTTGTCCACCTAAATTGAACAGCGAGATTTATAGAAAATCTATGAGTGTTCAATTTTAATTGTACTAGAACATGTTTCCCGCTTCCAGATATGCACCGGTAATCAAGGTCTTCCAGAGTACTCCTTACATTGGATGAGCAGACCATCATTAGGGGAGAAGATGGATTCAAAGTATTATCACTTATAGTGCATATGCTGTGTACCAGGTCGGATTGTTAGTCACGCAAAGGAGAGAGCATATGGCTAACAGATAAGAGGAATTTCATATATATATATATATATATATATATATATATATATATATATATATATATATATATGTATGTATAATATGCAGAGAAATAGAGTTGCATATGTTACAGTCCAGGTCGGATCTCTTCTAATCACGCAAAGGAGGTAACATATGACTAACAGACAGAAAGAAAGAAAATGATTTTCTACAGACCTAATTTATCGGAATTTACCAGTTTCCCCATCAATACCGGAATTAAGGACAAAATCCGCACATGGAGGTAAAGTTAAACCACAGTTCCAGATACGGGTTCATTTAATCTGACAAGTAGATTCCCATATATATCTCCCTGCTGAACCTATCCAAGCGTCATATTGTTAGGCTAAACGGATCTAACTAGGTCAAGATTTGTCAAGTCATTTGATTTCTTAAGTTCAACTCTGCCTAGTCATGTCCATTTAGAATCTTTCGGGCCTACCGACGCATCAAACCAGAGCATAGACCCTTCAACTTTGGGTGCGTTACGCAGACTCAGATTGCCCGTTATCACTTATTTCCCAAAACATCTCCCTCAAGCATATTCCATAACCAACATATTTTTTTTTATTTTCTAATGTTTTTTTTTATTTTCTAGTTTTTGTTTTGTTTTTATTTCTCCCACTAAATTTGTGCATAGGAGAGAAAAGAAAGTAAATGCGCAAATTTAAACTATCCTAAAACAAAAAAATTGTCTTTAATGTGAATTAGCTTAAGAAAAACTTGGGAGTATAGAGAAGAAAACTCAAACCGTAAGTCACCGATTGAATTTGCATCCAGAAGGTGTGAGAACAGCACGCGTAATCTCATAACAGATCCGAAAATTCTTCATGTCATTAAGCACAAACCCCGTGAGTGATCTCTTCTTTTCTTCCCTTCCCGCAAAGGACACATACTCCCAATCAATGTTCTGAGTGTTGTACAGTTGAGAGATGTCTCCTATCATGTGCCAGGAACAACCACTACCAACAAACCGAAGTCTGGTGATATGCCTCCATAGCTGCTCCGACACAAAGCGGGATTAGTTGGTCTTTGGAACCCAATCCATTTTGAAACTGGGTTGACCTTTTTCATCTTTGCACGATACTCTCTCCTATGACATGTCCTGCTTATCACAAACAGAAGATGTAAAAATATTAGAAGCGTTAGAAGATTTGGGAGAGTGAGCCTTTGGAACCCATTTGTAGTTGGGTTTAACCCATTTCTTTTTCGATCTGATGGGTGGCTCATCACTTGATTTTGAACTTGATGTCCGCCGTTGAGATGACTTTGATTTTGACTTCATGGGAGCATCTCTTGGATTTGACTTCTTGGCCGACATTCCCTTCTTGACCTTGGGATTTGATTTCTTGGCCTTGGGAGTTGAACTCTTTCCCTTCGTGTCATTACAGTCGCCATTGTCTAAACGTGACGTTGAGGGGTTTCTTTTAAAGTATCTCCCTCTTGGCATGTTCTGCCACCCTTGTGCATAGTATGGAATGTATGCTCGATTAGGACAATTTCTGGCAATGTGTGCAGGTGTTCAACAGTGAAAACAAGTCTTTTTCTTCACTGTGAAGTTTTTTCTTCCTGCCCCTGGTGGCGTATCCATGCCTTGTCTCATGTTGTTCCCACATGCACACTTGCAACAAGAACTCTATTGCGTTGGAATTGGTGGCCTGTATTTCTCAACGGCAGGTTGATCAGAAGTAGTTGAGTTCGAAGCAACAGATTCAGAGTTCAAGGAGATGTTGGTTTGTTCAATGGTATTCTCCTTGTTCTCATCCTCTGCTACTTTTCTGTGATAATGAGGCTGCGATCCAAATTGCCAAAAACCTGGTCCAGCACTCAAAAACCAAGCACATCGACATCAAGATTCATTTTATCAGAGAATGTTATGAGCGTTCGCTCATTCGGCTAGAACAGGTCCGCTCTGATAATAATGTAGCAGATATGTTCACCAAGCCGTTTAACAAAGCTCGATTCGATGTGCTAGTTAATTTTCTAAAAATGATTCGTTTTGAGGATTAATTTTTTATATACTTCTTAGGATAAATTTGCGCCTTTTTATTATTTTTTATATGCAAAAATTTAGGGGGAGAAAATCAGAAAATCCAAAAACATAAAAAATTAGAAAATCCAAAAACATTAGAAAATCAGAAAAACAAAAAAACAAAAAAAAAATTATTATGCTGGTTATAGAATGTGCTTGAAGGAGATGTTTTGGGAAGTGATATGATTATGTGATAATAGGCAACCTGAGTCTACGTAACATACCCAAAGTTGAAGGGTCTATGCTCTGATACCAATTGTAAGTCCCAAAACTAAGGATCCAATTCAGTAATCAATGAAGTTAATTTCAATTAAGATGAAATGTAGAAGAAGTAGAAGTAAATTCAAGCATGCACACATCTATTATGAGTAAAAGTCAAGTACATCTTGAGAAAAGTACAACCACTGTAGAGTTCTGACTAAAAAGTAAGTACTATCTGACACAACTCAGTTGCTATAAATAGTACCCCTCCTACCAGCACAAGAGTGTGCAGCCGTACACATGTGTGCGGCCACACACACATGTGTGGCTGCACACATTACAAGCCCAATACAAGCAATACTGCAATACATACTCTGACATCCTGAGTAGATCTATACAAAAATTATGACTAGCTCAAACCACAAAATTATGGACTTTCACCGGCACACTAATTTGGGACTGACAATGTGAGGCAAAGGGTAACTTGGTGTTAATCATAGATCAATGGAGCGTGTGTGGTTAACCGACACCTTGGTTAGGTGATTTGTAACATTGGGTGTACCAAGCTAATTTGCATGGTTATTCACTCCTTGTTTGTGATCCTCGACATCCCAGTCACAAACATGAAGGGCACAATCGAGATTTAAACATGCCATTAAAAAGTTCAATGAATCTCAAGGATCTAGGAATTTCAAAATCCAATTAAAACTTAATCTACTTTGTTTTTTATGGAGAAAATTGGTAAATCGTCATTTCCCTACCTTCAAATATTTTACAATTATAGAATATTGTGTTGGGTCCTAGCCTTAATATTTCATATTGGGTGTAATATTAAGGATTATTATCTAATTTGAACTTTGTTCTTCTTCTTTTACAGATGTCTACCTCAAACAATGCTTCCAACCCAATTCCTTCAGGCTCTTTCCCCCTAATGAATCTATATGGGAGGGTCATTTTTGGTGGCTCGAATTTCAATGAATGGATTCGAAACATCAGAATGCCTATTCGCTATGAGGAAAAAGAATATGTCCTTGATAAAGAGCTTAAGGAGATTGATGTCACCACTGCTACTCCTGAACAAATCATTGAAAACACTACTCATGAGAGGGATACGACAAAGGTGTTGTGTCTTATGATTGCAACCATGACTGCTGAGCTGTAAAAGTCCTATGTGGACTACTATCCTTATGAAATGTATCATGCTTTTATGGAAAGATACCATCAAAGTGCTCGGCAGGAGAAGTATGAGATCATTGCCTATGTTATGACAACCAAAATGAAGGATGGTGAACCCATCACGACCCACTTCCAGAAGATGCAGAGATTCGTGGACCGCTTGCTTAAATTAATTGTTAATTTTGATGAAGAGTTGGCCATAGATATTATTCTACACTCTTTACCTTCTTGTTATGATCAATTTCGTATGACTTATCATATGAACAAGGAGGAGGTCACTCTTAGCAAGCTTCAAGACCTTCTTAGGACTGCAGAAAGCAATCTGAAAGGCAAAACAGTTGTGTCTACTCTTACTAATACTTCTACCCCTGTTCTGGAAATTGGACATGGGAAGGGAAATAAGAGGAGGGCTCCCTAGAGGAGCTGCAAGGGAAAGTCTCTTGATGGATCCTCTTCAAGTGGGACCAAAGCTGGTTCTGCTAATCTTTCTTCCAACCTGAAGGAAGTAGAGTGCTTCCATTGTCATGATATAGGGAACTGGAAACGAAGTTGCCCCAAGTACTTGCAGGACATAAAGGATGGGAAGATCAGACCCTCCTTTGCAGGTATTTACACTATTCAATCTAATAACTCATCACATGCTAATTCTTGGGTCTTTGATACAGGTTGTGGTATTCACATTTGTTCTGATTTGTAGGTACTAAAAAGAAGTAGGGATGTAGAGCACGAGAAGATAAACTTAATCATGGGAAATAGGAAATTGTCGTCTGTTACCAAGATTGGAGTTTATTCTTTATTGCATAGTAATGGTTTTAATTTAAATTTGAATAATTGTTGTTACTTGGCCGATATGGCGAGAAATGTTATTTCCTTTCACAGGTTGTATAAACAAGGTTTAACTTCTATTTTAGTAATGAAAATGGTGGTATTTATAGTTATTGTAATGGTGTATTTTATTTTGAAGCATTACCTTGCAATGGTATATATGAAACTGTGATGGTTGTAGATAATTTAGAAAATAATGTGTTAAATATTGATTCTTCCAATGATTTGGATAAAGCATGCTTCTGTCATTGTCCTCTTGGACATGTCAACAACAAGTGCATAGCCCAACTCCAAAAGGATGGAGTTTTGGAGTCATTCGACTTAAAGTTGGATGAAACTTGCCAATCTTGTTTACTTGGAAAGATGACCAAGTCAACCTTCATTGGTAGTTGTGAAAGGGATGAAGGTCTTTTGGATCTCATACACACTGACGTGTGTGGACCATTAAGAACTGCCACAAGGGATGCTAACCGCTTCTATGTGACTTTTACTGATGATTATAGTAGATATGGGTATATTTACTAAATCAAGCATAAGTCAGAAACTTTTGAAAAGTTCAAAGAGTTTAAGCAAGAAGTGGAGAATCAATTGGGCAGGAAGATAAAGATTTTGCAATCCGATCATGGAGGTGAGTATCTTAGTAACGAGTTCCTTGACTATCTTCAGGAATGTGGAATTCTTTCATAATGGACGCCACCTAGGACACCAAAACTTAATGGTGTGGCTGAGAGGCACAGTAGAACCTTGCTAGACATGGTTCATTCTATGTGGAACGCTAGTAGGATCGTAAACTGTTGGTGTTTGTGAACGACGTGTTCACCAAATGTACTCTAAAAACCCTGGCAATTATGGACTTAGTGCCTTATAAATGAACATTGGCAGCTATGGACTTAGTGCCTAATAGATAACATTGGCAGCTATCGGATTAGTGTATGTTAGATAAACCTTGGAAGTGATGGACTACGGGCCTATTCCTTAGGAATGAATAAATGAAGAATAGATGATTCTTAGGGAAGATCGTTAAGAATAAAGAAGATTATTGGGATGGGAAACTGGGTATATTGTTTGATGATTAAACATAATAATTATATTATTGTGGGTTGAAAAGCCTATGTACTTATCAGGTTTCCTAACCTGGCCCACTCATTTTATTGTATCACAGGTGGCTATATGAAAGATACATCCTACTGAGAGATTCAAGGAGTATTAGGACACTAGTTTAATTACTATAAGGCTTGTAATATTTCATTACGCTTATGTTTCTATATTGACGATGACATCCCAATGTTTTAATATAAATAAAAATACATTTCTTTGAAAATGCTTTGATAACATCTTTACATTGTTTTATGGGAACAAATTCCACAATATTGTTCTTCCAAAAGGATACTCTTATTTTTAAATAAGAATAATTAAATCGGTCTTTTCTGGACATGAAAATGGGGACGTCACATCGCTCGATTGGCCTGCTCCTATGGGGTTGATACTAGCGGCATGGTTCCTATTCTTATTATAGACATGGGTACTACTGATCTAGGGAATATGTGTGTCCTTTTTCATAGGGATGACGGGGTTTGGAGGGTTCCTGTCGATGACATTGTATAGTTGGTCAGACAAGTGGCACCGTAGCCAAATCCTGATACTAAGAGGCATCAAAAGCATAGATTTGATAAGACTGAGAAGTTGGAGCCGACCTTGCGTGACGTGATGCATCGATTAGACATTATGTTGGAGGAGCACCGTAGGACCAGGCGACAATTACTGACATATTGGTGCGTCAGGGCTCAAAATTTCCACCCTTCCATAGGGCGACACCTGATCATCCTATTCAGCAAGGTCACGTGGGCGCAGGTCCTTCACGCAACTGACAGGAGGGAGATGGTTGAGGTGAGGCTAGTATGTCGCGTAGGCTGCAGGGAGGCGATGAGGATAATGATGATGATGGTGACGAGGATTCAAACAAGTACTATGATGTTAGTGGTGGCGAGCAGATGTGATGGGATTGTATGTGCTTTGATACTTGTTTTATGGATTTAGTAGGTTACTTCTGATACATTTGTATGTTTGTACTTTTAATTTTTTTTGTTTGTATTATATGCATGTATGGCTTCTATTTTTTTAACTCCTTTAGTCCAAACTAAGTTGGTGTATTGGTTCAGCCAACACTAAGCATGGTTGATCAGAGTACGCCTGGTTGTGGCTCAACCCTTACACACTAATTTAGCTTAGATAATTAAGTTTTATATTTTATTTGGGTACTATGTAATTTGAATTGCAACGTTTATGTTTCTACTTTTTAATTTTAGATCATTCCGTAGGAATCAGCCATGTAGGAAGTGTCGGAGGGCAGGATTATTTTGGCATAAAGTTGCTCTAAAATCCAACAACACAAGGCAACAGTTCCAGCATAGTCACTTCTCCCTTTAGAATGATCTATTGGTATGGTATTTAATAGTAATACTTTTTATTTATAGGTTTGAGGACAAATCTTTTTATCGGAGTATATGTCCTGGGCTATAGTAATAAATTCCTAAAGGGATTACTAATTCACTATAATCTTCAGCTATGATACCTTTCGGTCACACCCTGCCTGGCCGTCGGCCGAAATGCTAGGTAGTGCGAGCGCTGGTACATAGATTAGCCAAATCACAGAGCAAAACAATCATGTCTATTACAAGAAGTAAACCTTATCTATCTTTGAGTTGCATGTCCTTCCTTGTGTAATCCATCCTCTTCCTAGGAATACATGTATTTTAAAAACATCAACAAAATGTTGGTGAGCTCACATGTTTTACTTATAAGGAATAAACTCTTTTTGAAAACTTTTGGGATCTTTGTTTACGAATAGGTTTATCTTTCAAATTCCTAAGTTTTCTAAATTTTTTTTGGAATAAGCTCTTTAAAAACATTTTATTATGTTATTTGAGAATCTTGTCCTCCTAAGTATTGTAGGGTATTCTATTTATCCTAGATCTATCATATCTTAGGTTGTTTTAACATTTTAACTATGCGAAGGTGTCCCTTTTGGTAGTCGCTTCCCCTAAGGTTGTTAATCGAATTACCTTGATTCGCTATAATCGACGCTATAGAATTATAATAGCCCCGCACGATGCTTCGTCGGATGTCGTAATATTAACTTATTAAAGAAAGGTATCTTGTCAGGATTGTACCCCAGAATCTCAGGTGGGGATGTCAAACCCCGTATAGATCTATACATATCTTTCCAGCTCTCTTTAAGATTAATGATTATAGGTCAGGGTAGCCGAACTTAATTAAGGCTAAAAGATGAATAATTTAAGCTCCCTAACACTTTAACCTTGGGTATTTTATTTATCTTTGAATCTTTTATTTTATAAAAACTTTCAGTGATTATCACTATATAGTTTTATTATATATGATAATTAATATTTATTTATCTCCTAATTATCCTAAAGTTATATGCATTTATAAAAACTACTAAGATATTTACAAAATATATTTTATAAATAAGTTTAAATATAACATGTATACCCCCACCCCCCTAAAAACCTTTAAAATAGTAAAATGGGGTCATGAAACTCACTCTAATAGAATGATCAAATACATCCTTGTAGTTGCATCCGTAGCTTCGCGTCATCAGAGGGTGATAAGAATCGATCAAGATAGAGTGGATTTGGATGTAGTGATGAGGAAATGATGAAGTGAGCACCTCTTTTTAAAGTGTTTGTGTGTGTGGCGCACTTGGTGCGTGACGGGCACATGACTTTGTGGCTCCATTCCCGGCTTGCCATGTGTCCAACTTATGGTGGTCCATGTCACTCAGATCTCAACGAATCTGGGTGTCATAAGCGTGCGATGAGGATACACGGGCACTTCACATACGTAAATGATTTTTGCAAAAATCATAACTCTTCCGTGCGTGCTCTAAACTAAACCCTCTTTATATTTGTATGATGATCTCAAAGAGTACTATAATCTTCCTTTAGGTTGCGTTAACTAGTTTTGACTTTTATTTTTACCCCGTATTTTATGATTTTTCAAAAATCATATTTTCCTCCTACGGACAACGGTTTTGACCCTCTTTATCTCAAAGTTCTTATCTTACGAAGCAATACAACTTTCCTTTTGTCAACTTTAGTCAAAATTTTACCAATCTTACAATACTATTTTGTCATTAACATTATTACTTATGCGATCACTTTTATCTTTTCTATCAAAATCATAGCTTCTCTTGTTAAAGTCAGATCTATACATTATTTATATCTCTGAAACCGCATTGTGGTGTATTTTTCAAATACACTTACCGAACTTCAAAATGGTATGACTTTCGGCCATTCCTTGTTGACCCTATTAACCATTTTCTTCCTAAAATCAAAACCCATTAAAATATATTTTTCTTGAATATGATAAACTCTATCGTTTTTATTTATTGATACTAAACCCTATCCATGGAAATTTCTCAGTTGTTACTGTCAAGTTCAAGGAGGTGAGTTACTGTAGCACCTGTAGATTTAGACTAGTCAATTTAGAGATAATAAACGTTAAAAATAACTTTTTGATAGAAGATTATTTAGGATAAAGAATATTAACCAAGGTTATAGTATATGTCACAAGGATTATGTACATATAAATAATGTTGGAATCCAGCGTATAACGAAGAAGTTATGACCCTTAGAAGTTTCGCGATTAAACCGACACGACTCTGTGTATCGTAAAAAGGAAATTTAGTGGCAAAAATAATTTTTAGCCTTATCGATCTAAACAAAAGTTGTAGTAGACATCAAACCGATAGTGTTCATATAGAGAACATCCAAATCTGACTTCATTTGAATAAGTTATGATTTTTCTAAGATTCCGCGTAGTAGTTTACAACATGGAAATCAAATTTAAGATCAATTGATTATTAGCCAACACAATTGAAATGAGAATTGGAGATCTCATTAATAGGAGCTCAACGATATAAAGACAGTCGAAAAAGGACATCAGACGACAAAGTTATGAATTTTTAACAGACTCTAACTGTTTAAGCCTGTTAAAATATACTTTAAAAATAAATTCTAAATTAGCTGACTAAAATCTAAAATAAAGTTGTAGATCACGTCGATAGCTACGCATGCATATAAAGAATGTCAAAAAAGGAGCTCGTATGCAAAAGTTATGGATTTACAAGATAACTAATTTTCAGATTAACAAGAGGGCGACACGTGTCGCGATCTGGCACCACACCTTCTTCCCCATGGCTTGCCACCAGATGCTAACACGTGGAACATTACGCCTTGCGTAATATTAGAGTACAACCCATGTACTGGGTGCTGGCTACCTATAAATAGAGGATGAATTTCACTCTTTTCCTCACACCTTTCCACTCTATTCTCTCGCAAACCCCGAAGGTCCTAAGAACTATTCTCTGGCACTTCATAGGTGATAGTAGCAAAGCTCCGGAATCCCAGAAAGCTCTAAGAAGTAGAGCTTTCGGCTTAGAAATTCCTCCCGTGCAGAGTCCGGTTTCTCGCTAAACCACCTGTAAGTTGAGTTATGCTTACCGTACTTTAAGAATAACTTATGTTTAAGTTCGTTATCGTTATTATGAACATATAAACAAGATGTATCAGTGATTCCAAGTCATTATACTAATTAATCTACTTACGGGGATAATGTCTAGGCTGGATATAGTGAGGTGTTTAAAGTGAGATTTCCAAACAATATACTTTGTATACCAAACAGACACTACCTCTGATAAGATCTTACCTGGTTGTTCCTTATCAGCTATAGATTAGTAGATTTTGAATTAATGATTAATCTAGACTAATAATTAATCGTAATAAATATCAGACTAAGACTTAGTGATATTGATAGTAGGTTACATCAAAGGAAAAGACAGTTGCTAGAAGCGAAGCACTGTCCGAATTTCGAGTAGTCACTTTAACAAGTGAGCGCATAGTAACTTTCATCTACACATAGATATGAAATATTTAATATTAATACATGCTATATGTGATTCTTATCTATGTTCATAACATCTATGCTTAATGAACGATTTATACATGTTTTACTTGATTTAAACTGTATATGTATTTTTATACCTATAAATATATTAGCTAAAGATGGGTAGATGAAAGATGATATAGATGTTGAGAGATGAAATATCATGTAGATGATCAGAGATGAAAGATGAAATATATGATGAGAGGCCTTGACATTAGAGATGATGTCATCTAGATGAGTATAGATGACAACCACGGACTATTCTAGACAGTTCAGTGGAACGCTAGCAGTCTCGCAACCTGTAGGTGTTTTTGAACTAAGTGTTCACAATATGTACTCTAAAACCCCATTGATATGTATTGTGGGTGGACTCCCTAAAATAATATTGTCAATAAAGGATATAAGCTCTAGCAACTATGGACATAATGCCTATTAGATAAACACTGGCAGCGATGGACTTAGTGCCTTATAGATGAACATTGGAAACTATGGATTTAGTGTCTAATAGATAACAACGGAAGCTATGGACGTAGTGCATGTTAGATAAACCCTGGAAGCCATGGACTAAATGCCTAATCCTTAGGACAATACCTTAGGAATTAATATACAAGTGTACCTACTGACAAGTATCATGGAGGAATCCTTGAACTAGTAATATCAGCATGGATGATCCTTAGGGTAAATCCTTAAGAATAAAGAAGATAATAGGGATGGGATATTGGGTTAATTGTTTGTTGATTAAACATAATAATTATATTATTGTGGATTGAAATCTCTATGTACTTACCAGGTTTCCCAAGCTGACCCACTCATATTATTGTATCACAGGTAGCGATATTAAAGATACATTATGTTGAGAGATTCAAGGAGTATTAGGCGACTGATTTAATTATTGTAAGGCTTGTAATATTTCGTTATGCTTATGTTTCTGTATTGACAATGACATTCCAATGTTTTAATACAAATAAAATAAAATTCTTCGAAAATGCTTTGATAATATCATTATCATGTTTTCTGGGAGCAAATTCCGCAATGTTATTCCTCAAAAAGGATACTCTGATTTTTAAATAAGCATAAACAAATCGGTCTTTTCTAGCAGTGAAAAATGGGATGTCACGGTTGGTATCAGAGCATTATTTTAATCGAACTAGGAATTTTAGAAAACTTCTAGTCTTAAACTTAGAATGCTAAGAGATGATTGTGAGATGAGTTTCTGCTATATTTAGGAAGTACGTCTGAATAGACACGAGCATTAGCTTATTTAGGGAAGATGCCTAAATTGCTTTTCTGTGCTAAATAATTTATGTTATAGCTATAAAGATGCCTTATATTCTTTATGATGATATTATTTGATCAGATCTATGATTTATTGCCGACCGGATCAGGAAAATTTATGTGTTCAGATTTCTAAACGTTTAATTACGATATTAGAACTTGCATGTAACTTTCGAAGTGATAAGGAGATTTATACGTTTATCCTAAATAAAGCTTTCCTTATCTTAATTCGCATCACCGTACACAAGACGTCTACTTTGGTGTATAGATCAACATGGTGAGAACTAAAAGCGGATTGGGAGACGGTAATCAGCAGCCTGAGCCACGAGTTATTGAGCGTGCACCACAGGTAGGAGCTGCACCCAAGCCAATCATGGTGGCAAGAGTCCAAGCAATGATTCGGGATATGATGGCCGAACAAAGGGAGGAAATGAGGCAAATGTTGTGTAATAATAGGGATGAACCTACTGTACCTGTTGTACAACCTGTTCTGGACATAGAATAGTGAGAAGAAGGAAACTATAGTCGATCTATCAGTCAAGCTGAGTCACGTGTGGTTAGAAGAAACCAACCGAGTGGAGGAAAAGATGGACGTGGGTGCAAGTACAAGGATTTCATGGCATCTAAGCCACCAAGTCTTTCTACAAGCCCAACACTGGTGGAAGTCATGGATTAGATCTCCAAAATGGGGAGATGATGTTTGAAATTTGCGACGGCAACAACAAGAAAAAGAACGTTCTCACGGTTACATAGTTCAAGATCGGGGTATTAAGCTTGTGGAAGCTGCTACCTGATACCATTCCCAATGGAGAAGCTAGTAAGATGTCTTGGGAAGACTTATTGGTGCAACTGAAAATGCGGTACTACTCTGAGCAAGATCTTCTAGAGATCAACAATGAATTCCCGAATCTAAAGAAGGGTAAGATGATTGTCAATGACTATGATGTAGCTTTTATGGAGAAGATGAAGCTAGTTCATTACCTAGTTCCCACTGAACTTTCCAAGGTAAACAATTTTGTTAGTGAACTACCGGAAAACTTTGGTCCAATTTTAAAACAAGTAACCACGGTGAAAGCCGCCATTTAGGCAGCTAAGAATGTAAAGATCCAGATAAGAGAAAAGGATCTAGTAACAGATTAGGCAATAGAAAAGAGGAAGCTTGAAGGATCCTCAAGATCCGATAAGAAATGAAGATTCTCGAAGTCCAACCTGGACGACCAAAAGTATGGGGTAGTGATGGAGCCAAGTGGTGTGAGAAGTGCAAGAAGAAGCACTATGGGAGATGCTGTCATAACTAGGGAATTTTGATGCCTTGTAAACATTTAACAATGATAACAAATGTGAACCAACAATGTGAAAGCAAGTATGATGCTTACTCAATAACAACAAAACATGCATCAAACACTTTGTAAGAGCACATCAAATAGTCAACAAAAGTTTGGAAGCCCTAAAAATCTCGGTTTAAGTCCATTTTGGACTAGGATTTCCTTATTGGACCTAATGGAGCAATAAGCTTCCAATTTAATGTCACACCCCGCTAAAGCGGAAACACGAGGCGTGGCAGTATAAAGGGTTTCATAGCAAAAGTTAAAAGACAACACCAACCATAGTATTAAAAATCATTACAAATTTACAATGGGTTTGAACAACTTTTACAAGAAATTACAATGAAAATAGAAATACAACACATGCGAATGCTCCTAAAAGTGAAGTGTCCCTAAGTGCCACTTACTCGATGATTCCTGAAAAAGCATGTAAAACGAGCGTCAACTATGAAAATAGTTGGTGAGTACTCACAAGTTTGAAAATAATATTGGTTTCATGAATCGAAATCAAAGTTTTGATAAGAGTTTCCAATAACAAAAGTATATTGTTAAAATGAGTAAATAAGTTTGTATAAACAAAGTTCAGAGTTCTTTGTCACCATGAGAAATAAAGTATGTTGCCCAAAAGAAATGCAACGATCATATCCTCATGGGAAATAAAGTTTGTTACTAAAATGAGTAATCAAGTTTCATTGCTACAAGGAGCAAACAAGTTTGTTACTATAAGAAGCAACCAAGTTTGTTGCTAAACAAGTAAATAAGTATTTAGTAACAAAAGTTCGTTGTTATAATCAGATACAAGGTTTATTGCTATAATGAGCAATGAGTTTCGTTGCTAAAATAAGTATTCAAGTTTCATTGCTAAAATAAGTATACAAGTTTCGTTGCTAACATGGGAATACAAGTTTCGTATGTGCATAAAGATTCGTACGTGCATCAAGTTTCCATTCATGAGTTCACAACCCAAGCCTAATGACCGAATCGTGCCCTATTGACTACTATGTGTATCGCAAACATAGTGTATAAAATGGTAAAATGCACTCAAGCGAATCGTGCGAGTGAGGAGTTGTCTACCTCCTGATAGCGCTATCCATAATAACCATAGGCTCAAAAGAGTTAATGAGTTGTGTCTAGAGATTCCAGGGACTTAACCGCGATACAGTCCTCATGAATTAAAGTAACATACACATACATACGAAATATAGCAACCAAGTTTCATACAAGTCAAAATAAATACAACGAACATAAAAAGTTTAGGACATGCTTTTCCACCCCAAAACATTTAAAAACCGAAAATAGGGGAGTGCGTGAATACTCACAATATGCATTGAGATGATGCAAATGATGCATTGATCTACGCTCCACTGGTACCACTATCGTTTTCCTACAACGATGTTACACACTAATGAGTCTCTAATCGAAATCTAACACTGGTATACATACTACTACAATAGAATTATGCCAATATTGTGTCAAAATTTAATATTGATAAAACATTTTTCTGTGTAAATTAAGTGTCAAAGAATCAATTGTTATATAACAATTTAAGTGGAAATTTTCCATTATTGAAATGTTAATATTTAACATTTTAGAAGTGTTCCAATGATTAAATATTCAAAAACTAAATCAATTTAGTTCTAAAATTTCCCAAAGTTTGTATTTCAGTTTTAATTGAAGTCAAAGACCTTAAGATAAATTTTCTTGACTTTTTGATTTGTCTAATTATTTTTCACCATTTAATTCCTTGAATAATCATAAAATCATGGAAAATAGTAAAAAGTTAATAAAAATAACCAAACTTCAGATTTCGGTTCTAGCTACATTAAAATACTTCCAGATAAATTTTCATGGTTTATAGATATGTATAACAAGTTTTCTTATATTTAATTCACTAAATAGATACAAATTCATGAAAAATAGAATTCAGCTTCCTAAATTACCCAAACTTTTTGTATTACTGTTATTAAACATTATTAAGCAGGGAAAAATATAAAAATTTATTTCTAAACTGTTTAACAAAATTTTCTGATTTTTGAGCATTTATTCAAATAAAAATTGAAATAAATAGGAAACAGTTTCCAAAATTGCCCAAAACTTTGTAACGCTTTTTTTATACATGTAGAATCTGTGAAAAATATAAAAGATATTTTTCAATTAGTCTTTCTATTTTTCTTTGTTTTATCCTCTTAAATAATCATTAATTGGAGAATAATTATTAAAAAGTTAAAGTAAATTACCAAAATTTTTTTGTAACATCATTTACAGTGTAAGTAATCTGGAAAAAAAATACCAAAAGTGGTTTTCATATTGTATAATCCGGTTTTGGGTATTTATGTGTATTTAAGTGTATTTACCCTTAGAAAATAGGCGAAAAATAGTATAAAGTTGAGAAAAATCATCAAAATTTTTATGTTGCCTCCTACTATACAACATCATGTTCTGGTAAAATTTCCTGAGTTTTGGATGATCAGAACTATTTTTCCTATTTTTAGGCTGTTATAATTACTAAAAATTGGGAAAAATAGGAAGGAATGATGAAAAATTCTGAAATTATTTTTCTGAGTCTCCCACCACAGATAAGAGCTGCGAAATGTGTTAGATACAATTGTTACACTCCTAGAGTGGTTTTGTGATTTATTATACCCAAAAAAAAAAGAAAATGGAAAATCATACTAAACAGAAACATAAATCAATGAAATTTAATGAGAGGTCATTATTCACCGTAGGTGTCATCCACGAATTTATTTCGGATTTATAGACCTCTGGAACTATTTTATATAATTTATTGCCCTATTTTATTGCATTAATTATAATAGTTCGAGAAAAATGAATTATCTTCTGGAAATTTATAGAGTATCTTATTTTGTTAATGAGAATCTGGGAAAAATAGGATTTGGGCAGAAAATGATTTTTATATATTTATTTGGAAATAAATCTTTCATTAACATATTTGAAAGCTTTTTAACAACAACTTTGATCATCAAGCATCTAAGCTTGAAGATCATCACATGCATGTTGTTTTGAAGACCATTCATGAGTTTGAAATGTTCAAAAATCGTTTTTGATAGAAAACTTTGGATGCATGTGGTGATTTTTACCCAAAACTTGTATAAAAGGGCATTATGTTGATTTTGACTTAGGTTCTGGTCCTTGGATTTCACCATTAACAACATGCATGTTCTTTTTAGGTGAAATCCTACCACCATCATCATCAAAACCATGAGTTTGTGTGTGTGTATGTTTATGTGTTCATGATCTTTCATTAAAATGGTGTAGAAGAACAAAGAAATGCAAGAAAATCCATGAAAACTTGAAGGAAAATGAAAGGAAATCGTGTTCTACCTTAATGAACACCATTAGATGATGAAGATTTTGAGTATGAGGTGTGTTCTTGGACTTATTCTCTGGAAAATTTCGTGAGTATGGAGAAATGAAGAGAGAAATGGAGTGGTGGTGATGAAGAGTGTGAGAGAGAATGAGGGGTAGATTGAGAGAGAAGATGGGGTGTAGGGGGATTTGACTGAGTGTGTTGGGAAGAGGAGAGAGAGGAGAGAGAGGGGAATCCGAATTTTGAGGGTATAATATCCCTCTCTCCTTCATTTTTCTTTATAAAATTTCAAATCTTTTATAAAAATTATCCAACCTTTTATAAAGTGTGCACCTTAACCTAGTTTTTATGCATAAAACTCTTGATGTTTGACTTATAAATTAAGAGTAATTGTTAATGAGTTCAATTTTATTTCCTTAAATGCATTTTTATAATTTTAATTATTATAAGATAATATTAGAAGCTTCATAATTATTTTTATAGAATTTTTAAGGTAAAAGTTTGTGAATATGAGTTTTTAGGGCATTTAGGGTTTTTGAGAGTTTGCAAGTCTTGGATATCAAAATTAATTAAATTTTGAGACTTCAAATTATTTTTGTGTTTTCTAACTCTTATTCAAGTTAGAAATAATGATTGTAATTTAGTTTTATCGGTTTATTGGCATTCTATGTAGTGATTCTGAGATTCAAGCGAAATTGAGGAATCAAGTATACTAGTCCTAGTCTTCAACTTTGACTTAAGTTTCTATATGACTTTGACCTAATTTCTACTACTAGGTCAAGTGCATTATGTGTGTATATGATTCATGAAATGTTGTTCGAGTCAAAGAGTGACCCAAATATGGATAGTCACTACAGCTCAGTAGATGTAGAATTCACATATCAATGTGAAATCTAAGTACACTATCCATTGATTCTAATTGTTTCCAGGTTTCTAGTAGGTTATAACTTAGCTTACAGTTACTAAGTCTAGTGTGTGTAGTGCCTATATGTGCAACTAAGTCTAGTCAAATCTAGAACCGAATCGAATTTTGACGGTTGTCACATTTAATTATCTTGAACATAGAACTCTCAAATGGGCCCTAATTGGACCCATATACATGAAACTTAATATTTTGGGCCTAATAAGCCTAAAATGAACTAGGTTATCTTTAATGGGCCTTATTAGACCATAACAAATTTAAATTAGCCCTAATAGGTCATAAATATCATTCTTTGATTTTTGTTGGGCCAAAAATCATTTAACTTAACAATAAAATGGGCTTAAGCATACAAGGCACATTTATTTTTCCTTGCCCACTCCATTCTCGGCCCAAACCACAAAAGAAAGGAAGGGTTGACTTTTTATTTTCCACCTCACTAATATTTGATGGGTTTCCATGCAAAGTCTCATGCTTCCAAGTAACCATCTTATCATCTACTCTCTCTTCCCCTCTCTTTTCTTCTCTCGGCCGAACACAACACAAACACACACACACATTACACTCAAAACTCTCTCAAGGAAACTCCCTTCACTCTTCACCAAGTTCTCGAAATTTAGGAGGTTTTTCAAGAAGATATTTCCACAAAATCATCATCTAAGGTAAGTTCATGCTTGAATCTATGATCTATATTCTTTGTTTTATCAAAAACCTCTTCCTAATCTATACAAAATCATGATCACTCTCTTAGAAATCATCTAAGTTCGAGATTTACCAAGAGGACTTGCTAGGATCGGAACTTTCTTCATTTTCTCTCTTCAAAACTGAAACTACAACTCAAGGTGACCTTCATACCCCTCTCTTTTTGGTTTTTCATGTGTTTTATGGGGGAGAATACAAGAAAATGTGTACATCTATAGGTATGTGTATGCTATGTGTGATTTTATGAATGTATGTGTATTTTTATGTGTTTTCGTGATAAACATGTAACTAAAAAGGGGTGAATCTCGAGATCTATGATATGAGAAGGGAAACAAACAGAATCTAAGTTATTTTACACTAAATAAGTCAAGAATAATAACTTATAAGATTATGATAAACATATTTCAACATAAAAACCCATTTTTGGGCTTAAAATGTAAAATATACAAAACTAGGGTTAAAATGGCCAAGTCACGATTTCTTAAGGGCCAAAAGAGTCATAATAGTTTCCATAGTTGCTTTTCTGAATAATAAAATTTTCAAAGGACTTGAAATGTAAATTTTTAGCTTAATGGGCTAATTTTGGGTTTTATGGCCCAAAAAGCACAAAATTGTGAAAAATGCCAATTTAAGGGGCTGAAATGAAAATTTCCTCAAAACAGGGGACAAATAGCATAATAAAACTATTTCAAGGGTCAAAATGCTTTTCACTACCAAAAAGAATCAAAAATGTAAAGTTTTTGGATTTTAGGCCAAAACTGTAAAAGTTGCGAAAAATAGGGTCTTAACCGAGAAATACCATTCTAGAAGGGCTGAATTCTGTTAACAAAATAAATTTTGGATTAAAACTAACTTTTTCAACAAATTTATGATGCAAAAGTGTCGAGAAAATGTTTTAAGGACTAAAAATGAAATTCTTTTATATAAAGGACTAAAATTGTTATTTTTATAAAAAGAAAGGTAGTGAAAAGGTCAAACTTCTACTTTTAAACAAATTAATTCATTAAGTCAAAATACAAAACCACAACTACCGACAAAATGGAAAACGAATACACGTTTAACTCCAAATATCGTTATAAACGAATCGATTCGGTCTCGAATCAATACAAAAACAACAACCATTAAATCAAACACTTCAATAGATACGCGTTAACTACAATGAGTAAACTTACAAACTTTAGGCTTGAGAGTTTCAAATCATGCTTATTGGATCTTGCAAGTCCATCAAAAATGATCTTTGGGCCCAAAGGTATAACGCTTATATGTTATTGGGCCTCCTATGACCCAATTCCGTGTAAAAGGACTTTCAATAGCTTTTATGTGCTATTGGGCCCTAGTGACCCATTAGTAAGGCTAGTAAGGTCAAAGTAATCAAATGTGAGTTGGACCATCATGTCTTTTGCATCCCCGACAGCATAAGGTACTTACGATAGCAACCGGACATAGTGCTCCTCTACTCTTCGTTCGCTAAGGCTTATGAGAAATCAAAGTAGACGAAATTAGGACGATATTCAAGGTGGGGTAATCAATATTCATTCGATATGACGATACAAAAATCAATAATCACAGATACCTTTCGACATCGGAAAACATCGGGTTTTCCGGGAATTCAATATTACTCGCTCGAAATTTCTATAACTACAATACAAAATGCCCTTCATATATATGTTTTTGAAATCATTCATGCATCAACTTATGGATCTTCACACTTTGATAAACAAAAGTCTTTTCAGAAAATATCGGATTTTCTGGGTTTTACAAACTACACAAATCATTTTATCACAACATTGCTTATGAACTCACCAACATTTCATATGTTGACATTTTTCCAAAATAACTTGTATTCTCAGGTAACAGGTAAGCGGAAGGGTAATATGAAGTAATGTTAGGATGTTATGTTGTTGAAAACACTCAAACAATTTATGTTATGAATGTGTAATGTTAAAACAATGTACTTGATGTGAACAATTCCAGTTGTAATATATTGATGCATGGTGATGTTTATGTTATGATTCATGTACATAATCAGTGTGATGATATTCAATTAAAGTCACGCGAGCCCTCGGACGTTTCCGCCGTCTGGTTCGAGGGTGTGACAGATGCGATGGAGAAGTGACTTGTTGTAAGTGTGGGAGGATAGGTCACTATTCCAAGGATTTTACGATTAATGATAAAGTATGTTACGGAGGTGGAGACAAGGGGCATATGTCAAAATATTTCCTGAAGAAAAATGAAGTAGCAAAGCCAAATGCGCAGCCGAAGCCAAAGGCAAGAGCAATTCCAGATGATCCTTGATGAAGCAGATGACGATGCAAGGGATTAGGAGTTAGGATCTATAATGTAGCCATATAGATAGTATCATGTAGTGTAGCCTTATATAAGAGGCATAGTGTAGGGTTAACTTAAATATCTTTCTAATAGTTTCAAGATATAATATGAATCTTTGTTATGTTATCTGATTTGTTAAGTTGCTATATGATTTTTCTTATGTAGTGACTTGGAGAACTGAGAGGCCAAACTTGGTACGAGTATCAGTAGGTGTGAAAGGGAGTAGAGGCCTATACTATTAGAAACACATGAATCGCACTTGGATCAGGGAAAGTCACAAGGTTACTAAGTTACTAGTGACTGATTATGTTGTGTTCATGTATGTCGTTATCATCATTTTGGTAATGACTAAGACGATGATTGTTATTACGACCCTATTGGTCATATCAATCTGATTCGGGCTAAGATAAGTATGCTACATGGTTCATAGAACAAAGTTCGATGTAGCATCCGACTTAAGCTTGAAGATTGAAGTAAAAGATAATCGAAGTGATCAATAGAAGTATTGTGATCTCTATTAAAGTAAGAAGCTTATAGCTAGAAGTGCTACATGCTAGAATGTGATTATAACACATTAGAACATGAAGGAAGGTATCCTCCATTCTTTAATTTGACTCTAAAAGACCTGATTCTAAGCGTTCCATCATACGATGAGAGGTCATTAGAACATAACTAATCAGCCTGTTATGGTAATCAAAGTAAAGAACATATTTTAAATTAAGTATGTTTAAGAAGGAGTGGGAGTCTCCAACAGAGATAGAGTTTGTAACTTGAAGGCTACGATTGAAAGTCCGATATAGTATGAAGAGCGGAGGCAAGATTGAGCACCGTCAGCAGTCAAGAAGTCTAAGTGTTACATACTCCTTTGAAAGGACATAAGATTTACGGTTATTACCTAGGATGAAAATATAAAATATGGATTCATTACACAAGCCCTATTTCTTTGATGATTGCGCGATGTAATCATCCTAAGGAGAGATAATTGTAACACCTGCGGATTCGGGTTAGTCAAATTAGAGATAATAAGCGTTAAAAATGACTTGTTGATATAAGATTATGTAGGATAAATAATCTTAACCAAAGTTATATTATATGTCACAAGGATTTTGTACATATAAAGAACGTTGAAATCCAACTTATAACGAAGAAGTTATGACCCTTTAAAGTTTGGCAATTAAACTGGCATGGCTTCGCGTATCATAAAATGTAATTTTTTTGAAAAAATACTTTTTGGCTTTAGCGATCTAAACAAAAGTCGTAGTAGATGTCAAACAGAGAGCGTTCATATAGAGAACGTCCAAATCTGACTTAATTTGAAGAAATTATGTTTTTTCGAAGATTCAGCATAGTAGTGTACAACTCGGAAATCAAATTTTAGATCAATCGATTATTAGCCGACAGAATCTAAATAAGAATTAAAGATCTCGTTAATAGGAGCTCAACGATATAAAGACAGTCAAAAACGGACACGGTACGACAAAGTTATGAATTTTAACGGACTTTAACTGTCTAAGCCTGTTAAAATATAACTTTAAAATTAAATTCTAAATTAGCCGACAGAGTCTAAACAGAAGTTGTAGATCACGTCGATAGCTACGCGTGGATATAAAGAACGTCAAAATCGGAGCTGGTATGCAAAAGTTATGGATTTTACAAGATAATTAATTTTCGGATTAACCAGAGGGTGACACGTGTCGCGATCAGGCACCACACGTTCTTCCCCACGGCTTGCCACTAGATGCTGACACGTGGCACATTATGTCGCGTATAATTTTTTAGTATGCTCCACGTAACCAATAAAAACCCATTAAGCCCCACGTAATTTTTTAGTATGCCCCACGTACAGGGTGCTGGCAGCCTATAAATAGAGGTCGAATTTCACTCTTTTCCTTACACCTTTCCACTCTATTCTCTCCCAAACCACACAAGGTCCTAAAAACCTTTTCTCTATCACTTCCTAGGTGCTAGTAATGAAGTTCCGTAGCGCCATATAGCTCTAAGAAGTAGAGCTTTTGGATTACAAGTGTTGCCCGCGCAGAGTCTGGTTTCTCGCTAAACTGCTTGTAAATTGAGTTATGCTAACCGTACTTTTAGTAGAACTTATGTTTAAGTTCATTATCATTATTATCAACCTATAAAAAAGATTTATCAGTGATTCCAAGTTTTTTAAAGTGGAATTTCCAAACAGTATACTTTGTATACCAAATAAACCCTACCTCCGATATGATCCTACATAGTTGTCCCTTATCAGCTATAGATCAGTAGACTTTGAATATCAGACAAACATTTAGTGATAAATATACTAGGTTTCGTTAAAGGATAAGTTAGTTGTTTGAAGCGAAGCGCTGTCCGAATTTCGAGTCTTCACTTTATCAAGGGAGTGCATAGTTACTTTCATCTTACACGTAGATATGAAGTATTTAATATTAATACCTTCAATATATGATTATTATATTTGTTCCTGACATCTATGCCTGGTGAACGATTTATACATGTTTTACTGGATTTAAACTATACATGTATTTTTATACCTATAAATAAATTAGGTAAAGATGGGTGGGTGAAAGATGATATATATAGATGATGAGAGATAAAAGATGATATAGATTATGAGAGATGAAAGATGAAATAGATGATAAGAGGCCTTGAATTTAAAGATGATGTCATCTAGCAGAGTATAGATGACAACCACAGACTAATCGACACAGTCCATTGGAATGCTAGCAGACTCACAACCTGTAGGTGTTTTTGAACTAAGTATTCACCAAATGTACTCTAAAAACCCATTGGCATGTGTTTTGGGTGGACTCCTTAAAACAATATTGTCAATAAAGGAGATAAAATCTGGCAGGTATGGACCTAGTGCCTATTAGATAAAGACTGGCAGTTATGGACTTAGTTCCTTATAGATGAACAATGGTTGCTATGGACTTAGTGCCTAATAGATAACATCGGCAACTATGGACTTAGTGCATGTTAGATAAACCTTGAAAGCAATGGACTTTGTGCCTATTCCTTAGGACAAATCCTTAGGAATAAATATAGAAGAGTACCTACTGACACATATCATGGAGGAATCCTTGAACTAGTACTGTCAGCATAGATGATCCTTAGGGTAAATCGTTAAGAATAAAGAAGATGATGGGGATGGGAAATTGGGTTAATTGTTTGATAATTAAGCATAATAATTATATTATTGTGGGTTAAAAACCCTATGTACTCACATGGTTTCCCAACCTGGCCCACTCAGTTTATTGTTTCACAAGTAATAATATTAAAGATACATTCTCCTAAGAGATTATAGGAATATTAGGCCACTGGTTTAGTTATTGTAAGGCTTCCAATATTTTTTTATGCCTATGTGTCAGCATCGACATTGACATCCCAATGTTTTAATATAAATAAAATACAATTTTTCGGAAAAGCTTTGAGAATGTCATTATCATGTTTTCTGGGAACAAATTATGCAATGTTATCCCTTAAAAAGTATACTCTGATTTTTAAATTGTGACAACCTGATATTTCGACTCTATGTAATGACCTAAAAAGTCAAGTATTGTAACCACTTTTGAAATAATGAAATTAACTTTGAAAATAAAATGTACAAAAGTCTCTATTGTGTTACCTACTATGTTAGATATTGTGTCAAGGTTTACAGAAATACTAAGAACACTAAAATCTGAATTATAACGAATAAGTTATGACCATTCTAAGATTTCCGACAAAACCGGCAACACCGATTAAATGAAAAACGCGAAGTTTCAATACAATAGTTTTTAGCTTTAAGTATCTAAATGAAAGTTGTAGATATCATTAAACCGTAAGCGTACGTAAAAAGAACGTCCAAATCTGACTTCGTATGAGGAAGTTATGATTTTCCCAAGATCTGGATATAGCATTAGACAGCTAAAAACTCAAAATAGAGGTCGAGAGACTTTTGGCCAAAACAACCTAAATGAGAATTGAAGGTCTCAACAATAGTAGCGCAACGGTAAAAAGTCTGAAGAAAACGGACATCGGATGAATAAGTTATGGAATTTAAACGGACTTTTTCCAGGTCTGGCCTATTAAAAATAATATAATAAAAATAAAGTCAAAACTAGCCAAGGGAGTCTAAACGAGAGTTGTATAGCCTTTTCACACATACGCGTGCATATATAGAATATCGAAATCGGATCTCGTACGTGGAAGATACGGATTTTACAAGTTTAAGGCACAAAAAACGAAGCTGTCAGATGCCTCACGAGGTGAGTTTCTGACTGATGTGTTCCAGAGTGTCATCCATGTCCAATCGTCGAAGAGGATCAGGCTGACTAAGCCTCACGACATGAGACACCCAAAACTCACGACGTGAGACCCCAAAACTCAGCCTATAAATAGAAATCGATGGTTTTGAGTTCTAGTGCTCAATTCTCTCCTCTTGTGTTGAAACTCCGCTTCTAAGCCCCCGAGACCCTCCCGAAGCCCCGGTTTTCGCGTACAAGTCCCGAAGGAAGGTTTTGCATTCCCGAGATTCCCGAGAATCCCGATAAAATCGACTTTCACAAGCCAAAGTTCTGCTCAATTTTCATATCACTTTCTTCAATCAACCAAGTGAGTTCATACCCCTATAATGTACACTTTTAAATGTTTTATAAATGCTTTTATACGCTTTTAAGGGGGAATACAAGTAAACACACGGTTATTATCGTGTGTTACATAAAAGTTTCATTATACACTTTTTATCAAGTGAATCATATGTGATTCATAACTACTATATTGAAACTTTCGTACGCAAAATATATCACGATAACATCTTGTCTTTTGAAATGAAATATGTTGTTATATATATACAAATCAAACACTTTGTTTATACTTTAAGTATATGTGTTCATTTATGGCACTACAAAAGTTATATTTTTCATAACAAGTGAGCATTACACTAGGGTTTACTATACGAATGAAACACACACTTTGAAAAACTATAATAGGTATAGTTTACGAGAAAATCATGAACATTTACATAATAGAAACACTATATCAAAGAGATATTTTCATACACAAGAACAAATCGATATTTTCATACGTAAATTTGTTTTATACTAAGTTTTGTGAGACATTTCACGTACTTTCGAGTATGCATTTTAAGTCTTGTATTATATACCATAATCCCTTGTAGGGGGAGCATGATTCTTGTGTATAGATCTATACGGGATTGACAATCCCACACCTAAGTTGTTAGCTACAACTAGGCCGGCAAGCCTGGGGTGACAAACATCATAACTTTCCATTGCCTGAAGAACGTTGTTATAGGCATCCTGGTCAAATAGTATGGTTATAAGACTCACATGGAGTATTAAAAACACATTGATTTACGGAGTTTTTCAAATGCCTTAGCGATTTATACATAAACCTACTATTTTAGGCATGAAAAACACTATTGCATTACAGTTTTGGAACAATTAAACTACCATCTACTATAGTAGAAAATATGGGATTTTCTAGGAACATTTAAACATGTACAAACCATTTTCATTCTATTTCATACAAACATTGTCACTAAATACTTATCAACTCACCAGCTTAAATGCTGATGTACTCTTAAAAAACTACTTGTATTTCTCAGGGATTCAGTAATACAGGTAAAACTACTACTTTTGAAGAAGGGACGCTGCGGCGTTAGTTTAATTTCATTTTGACATCATATTGTAATTTCTTTTGAAACAAGTACTTGTCTACAATGTAAACTTTCAAATTATATATATGATGGTTGTGTTACTTTCATTACTATGTATTCAACTGTTTCGATACTACATGAAGTCATCCGCCCTCGAACGATTCCGCCGTTCTGGTTTGGGGGTGTGACAGATTGGTATCAGAGCATTGTTTATAGTGAACTAAGTATATCAAACCACATAAGAAATACAAACCATAAATGCATAAGGGAATAATACTCTCTGAGAAAACATTTTTACACCTAAAACCTCGTTTCATTTAATTTAGATTATTTTGGGACGTAAAAGTACAAATACATGCATACAACAATATATTTTCATGGTTAGAACTATACATGAAGTATTAAGACAAGTTGGGCACTATGATTAGGCCTCCAAATATGTAATCGGATTTGCGACGAATATAGCCTGATCAACTATATTTATCCGAGATTGGACTAACGTATGTCGAGGAATGGTTGTAGTGAGCAACAAGTCAAAACATACCAAAATAAACACTAGTATCAAACATACAAATTTAAATACTATAGGAGTATTTGGTACATGCAATAGTTTAAACGACATGTTTAGTTTTACATGTTTCAAATTTTATTCAATTCCTATAACCCTATTCTCGTATAGCCAAATGGCTAGATTCAACCCACACAGAGACCCCTACTATCTCAACCAAGGTAACGGGGGATGGGTCGAAGAAGATCCCGAAGAGGATGAAGAACCTATCGAGTTGGATGAAGGGGATGACTCTGGGACAGACTCAGAACCAAAGGTAATCAACCCACCAGTCGCTCAACCTCCCGCGGTTAGGAGAAACTTTCATGGGCCCACTCCTGTTTGGGGAAGTCACCTCCACCATTGGAGTCAACAACAAGGAGTGCGTCCTCCTTATGGTATGTGTCGAGACTTCTACGATGTCAGCGGCGGAGGTTCAGCCGATCGAGCACTCCTAGTCATGGTGGGCAAGCTATCCAATTAGTCCTGTCAATCAGGGGTTCAAGCTAACCGGATTCGTGAAGTCAACGTGGAAGTACAAGTTCACACTTCCAACATCCGTTGACTGGATAGGTTATAGGATGACACCCAACTCCGCGCCGACACATTCCAAGCACAAATAATGGCAGCCATCTCTGAGATGAGGGAACAGCAAGCCGCCTTCGATAGGCGTCTTATGGAAGCAAAGCAATCGGATGCGGAGTCAAGCTCCTAGCGCAACCTACGTCGCAAGTAGTGCTTGCCGAATCCCAAATTTTGATATAGAATAGGACCATCGGCTAAAAGTCTTACCTTCTTTAACTTCCTGTAATCGGAGACCTTTAGAAAGGTCAATATTTTCTAACCTCGGATGTAACGCAACCATATGTTTAATATATATATATATATATATATATATATAAATATATATATATATATATATATATATATATATATATATATATATATATATATATATATATATAAGGCATACCTCTTTTGTGTGTTAATTATGTGCATTTCATTCGAGTTCATGAGTTTGTTTACTGTTATTCAAACTCCGTTGGTGAATCAAACTCAAAGTCCTGTGTTGGTCAAAACAAATTCTTGAACTATTAAAGATAGTTAACTCATTACCATTCAACTCTCAACCACCAAAACTTATAATCTTTTATTTTTATGTCTTGGCAGTGCGATGCCTCCTCGTCCAAACCTAAGACCCAGTCCGGGCACGATTCCTCCACCACCACCGCCTCCATAGACGGAAAATGCTGCATTGATAGCTGCTGTAACAGTGGCAATGGCCCAAATGAGTAACAATGGTTCTGGTGGGGGAGTATATAGTTCTACGAATGGCCAACGTCCAGGTCGCTCAGGGGATTGTACATATAAGGATTTCATGAATAGCAAACCCATTACTTTTAATGGGGCCGGAGGGATAATGGCTCTATCACAATGGAGAGAGAAAACTGAAGTGGTTTTCGAGATTTGTTCTTGTCCGGAAGGGAACAAAGTGAAGTTCGCCGCCTGTACGTTCTCTGAAAGAGCTCTGACATGGTGGAATGGCTATGTCAAGTCACTAACGCTAGTAGTGGCTAACTCTATGGGCTGGGAGAATCTAAAACAAATATTACTGCAAGAGTACTGTCCACGGGGCGAATTACAAAAGCTCGAACAGGAACTTTGGGGCCTTACCATGGTAGGCTCAGACATCACGACCTATACCAACAGGTTCAGTGATTTGGCAATCCTTTGCCCTGGGATGGTTGCTCTAGAGAGCAAGGAAATAGAGAGGTACATCTAGGGACTATCCCCCATATTCAAGGAAGTGTACTAGCTTTCAAACCAATCACCTTCGATAGTGCCAAACAGTTGGCACAAGCCCTCGTCGACCATGGGGTCTATCAAGGCTTCGCAACTACCACTCCAGAGCAACCCAGAGGACGCAACAACAACAACAACACTACCAACAACAACAAGAATAAGAAGTCCTGGAATAAAAGGAAGAGTCAGCCTTCATAGGAACCTTCCAAGAAACAACAGATTATGGCAGTCTATGCCGCTACTGCCCCCATTACTGCTCCAATTACCACTACACCAACAAAGCCATATGCTGGAAACTTGCCAAAGTGCGCCAAATGCAATTTCCACCACAATGGAAATTGCCGGGAGATGCACTGTAACAATTGCAACAAGAAAGGGCATACAGCCCGTTTCTGTAGAGCACCAGCACAACTAATCACCCAAGTCCAAGGAGTCAGTGTGGGTCAAGCATGTTACGGGTGCGGTGAAGCTGGGCATTTCAAAAGAGACTGCCCTAAGGCAAGGAATGCAGGCGGCATGGGACGAGTGCTGGCAATAGGGCAGAACGAATGGTTACGAGTACGTTTCTCCTCAATAACGTTTATGCATGCATACTCTTTGATTGTGGTGCGGAGACGAGCTTCGTGAGTCATAAATTCAAGCACGTACTAAAACAGAACCCTAAATCACTCAATAAGATATTTACAGTAGAAATGGCAAACGGTAGAATAGAAAGTACAAATGATATGTATATAGGCTGCACACTAACTCTAAACGAACATTCATTTCAAATTGATCTAATGCCGATCACTATAAAGAGCTTTGATATCATCATCGGTATGGATTGGTTAAGCCAACACCATGCCGATATGCTTTGTCACGAAAGGGCCGTTCACCTGAATTTGCCAAACAGCGAAACTCTTGTCATTTATGGTGACAAACCTAGTACTATTCTACAAATCATCTCTTGCGTCAAAGCCCAGAAATACCTACGTAAGGAGTACGATGCCTTCTTAGCCCACGTGGTAGATAAGGAAAAAGAAAACGAAAGGCATCAAAGACATTCTAGAAGTCTGCGATTTTCCCGATGTTTTCCCTGAAGATCTTCCCGGAGTTCCACCGGAACATCAAGTCGAGTTCAGAATCGACTTAATTCCCGAAGCTACACCAATAGCTAAGTCGCCATACCGTCTTGCACCAGAAGAGATGCAGGAGTTATCCAGCCAACTAAACGAACTATTCAACAAAGGATTCATCAGGCCGTGCTTCTTACCTTGGGGAGCACCAGTCTTGTTCGTAAAGAAGGATGGATCTTTCAGCATGTGCATCGATTACCGTGAACTCAACAAGCTCACTATCAAGAACCAATATCCCTTACCACACATTGCCAACTTGTTCAACCAACTCCAAGGAGTGAGTTATTTCTTGAAGATCGACTTAAGATTCGAGTATCACCAACTATGAGTCTTGGAAGGAGATGTTCCCAAAATAGCTTTCTGAACTTGTTATGGTCACTACGAGTTTGTAGTGATACCCTTTGGATTAACAAATGCACCAGCGGTGTTCATGGACTTAATGAACCGGGTGTGTCATTCGTTTCTAGACAAGTTTGTGATCATATTCATAGATGACACACTCATCTATTCGAAGACTAAAGAGGATCACAGTCAACACCTCCGACAAGTCTTGGAAACGCTAAGAAAAGAGAAGCTATACGCAAAATTCTCCAAGTGCGAATTTTGGATTCGGAAGGTAGATTTCCTAGGTCACGTGGTTAGCAAAGACGGAATACACGTGGACCCTTCCAAAATCAAAGCAATCGAGAACTGGTCAGCGCCAAGAACGCCAACGGAAATTCGATAATGCTTGGGCCTTGCTTGCTACTACCGAAGGTTTATACAGAACTTCTCGAAGATTGCAAAACCACTTACCACCCTGACTCAAAAGGGTGTTACTTTCAATTGGGAAGAAAGACAAGACGCTGCATTCCAAACACTGAAGCAAGTACTATGCAGCGCACCTATATTGACCTTGCCAGAAGGAACACAAGACTTCGTGGTGTACTGTGATGCATCTAATCAAGGTCTTGGATGTGTACTAATGCAACGAGGTAAGGTCATCGCATACGCCTCAAGACAACTCAAGACGCACGAAGTCAACTACACTACCCACCATCTTGAACTAGGAGCAGTCGTTTTCGCGCTAAAGATCTGGAGACACTATCTTTATGGCACGAGATGCACGATCTTCACCGATCATAAGAGCCTTCAGCACATTCTCAACCAAAAATAACTCAACATGAGGCAGATACGATGGGTTGAACTACTGAATGACTACGAATGCGAGATTCACTATCACCCAGGAAAAGCGAATGTAGTAGCCGATGCTCTTAGTCGAAAAGAATACTCAGGTCGCTGAGTGAAATCCTTAACCATGACGATCCATTCACATTTGTCCACACAAATCAAGGAAGATCAGAGGGAAGCCTTGAAAACAGAGAATGTGACAGGTGAAGCCCTAATAGGAATGGACAAGAATGTTGAAGTCAAGGGTGACGGAGTTTGTTACTTCATGGATAGGATCTGGACACCGAAGTTTGGTGGATTCAGAGACGTGATCATGAACGACGTGCATAAGACTCGATACTTCGTACATCTAGGTTCAGACAAGATGTATTTAGACCTTAAGAAACTGTATTGGTGGCCAAAAATGAAAGTGGAGATTGCTACCTACGTAGGCAAGTGTCTGACTATCGCCAAAGTCAAGGTAGAATACCAAAAGCCATCAGGATTTCATAACCATGGATTACCCAAGACAGCAGGTGGGCTAGTGTGACAACCCGAAGTTCGTTCCGTCATCGTAACCCGGTTCCGTTAATAAAGTCGTTACGTACCAATTTTTCCATTAACTTTGTTTTAATTTAATTTAATTGCAACTTCTATTTAAGTTTCATAAGTGTCGGGATACATTTTAAAACATTAAAATATTTTCTAATTTCATTTAGAAAATATTTAGTTTCATCTAAGTCGTAATTACGGTAACTTAATCGGGTGTGACCAAAAGCCTCGTCTAACGTCAGTACCGGGTAGAATTCCACCGTGTCCCAAACTTAGAACATATTTAAAGCCCAAAAGACTTCATTTTGAAGTTTTACACTCTCTCTAACCTCTCTCCTCAAATCCAAGCATTAGGTCCAAAATCATCAAATTAAAGCTCCAAATCATCAAGGTAACTACCCTAACTCATAGATTAGCATTCTTAGCCTTCAAATTTGTGTTTAATCTATGATAAAGGACCATGTTCATGTGTTTACGGCCCTGGAACTCTCTTGGGCCGTGAACACATATAGATGGGGTTTTTGAGCCTTAAAACCCTTCCAAACCACCTTTGGAGCTTAGATATGGCTTAATGGCTTAATGGATCGGACTTAGAACACCTTGAACTTCATTTTTGGGGAGTAAACATGAGTTTACTGCCCAAGAACATGCTTGGGCCGTAAAATCATTATCATGGGTAGTAAACTCAATTTCAAGTGTTTAAATACCACTTAAACACACCAATAGCCTTGGATTAAAGTCTAGAACCAACCACAATCGATTTAGGGGCCTTAAACATGATGAAAACCTTCTCTTTAGGAGTTCACGGCCATAAACCCTGAAGAGAATTGTTATCGAGATTATGAAAGCAATTATGATTTGAGTGATTGAAAAGTAAGAACACGAAGAGTAAATATTAATCAGATCTTATATTGATAAAGACTGATTACAAGAATAAGCAGAAAGATATTTGAGTTCCAAAAGTTATCCCCTACTTCTATCCTCAGTCCCTATTTATAGGGAACCTGAGTGTACAAAAAATATACTAAGTCTATTACAATACGCTTCGCATAAAATTGACTTAGTAAAATAACTAAAAATGCGAAACTTAACAAACACACAATTCAACTTTTACAATTTAACCTCTACAATCTCCCCCTTTGTAAATAGTCGAAGCTATTCAGTCCATAAGCTTTTGAACAGCTGAGTGAGTTGTCTTTCGCACTTCTCCATACCAGGAAATCACCTTCTTGAGATCCTTCTTGCCTCCTTCATTATTCTTCTTGCAGTTGTTCATACGAACAATAAAGTGTGTATATTGCGAAGAAGTATATCTTTCAACCTCTGAGACCTTAAACAAAAATTTCTTGGGCTTTCCCTTCGTATCTCTTCCCGAAAACACCATGCCAAAAGATTTTTGGCATATTTCCCCAACAACATACTTTGATAATGCTGACTGGGTTAAGGTTTCTTCCCAAGGGACGTTCACTTCCCTTCCCAAAGTAGTTGCCAATTTTTCATTAGTTAGAGCCAAACAATCAATGTAATTGTCGATATATGTTTTGACATGTGCGAACCCGATCTTAAACACTTCAGTCGCAGACCCTTTGAGCTTATTCTCTTCCATATGTTTCAAAATGAGAGCCACTTGAATCAAATCATTGCAATTCATCAGAGGGAAGTCAGCTATAGCGAAGTCATACTGCTTGTTATCAGCTCGAATAACAAGGTAACGAAAATTCTGAAGCATGTCTTCAAAAATCGTATCTTTCTTGATCGTTAACACCTTTCTGATCTTCATTAAAGACCATACTTCATCTGGATTCTTCCCCAATACAGCATGAAATCTGATTTTCATGTGTATATAATCATCAGGATTATCAAACTTCTCACTAATCTTGTATTGAGCTGTAATGAAGAGCATTTCGTTAATCAGAAAATCTAACTGAAACTTGTCTGAATTCGCAATATCATAACTTCTCTTTGGCTTCTTCTCGAATTCATACATTTCCCTTCCCACAACTTTTGACTCTATAGTTTCATAAGAGTACAACTTCGTAGGATCTCCTTTGTTCATTGTAGGAGGATCACTTGCCCTTTGCCTCATAATACTTTGGACTTGTCTCATTCTCTCCAACTCAGCCTCTACTTCAGCTTTCTTCTCCTCCTTCGATTTTTCATACAAAATTCCTTTTCCTTTTCCCACAATATCAGTATGAGGTTTCGTACTCGAACTCCCTTCTTTTTCCCCAATCGATATTCCTTTGGCAATTGGTCTTGTGGTTATTGTTGTTGAGGAAATTGGCATCGTAAGTATTGGAAGAGTAGATTTGAGCTAAGTAGATATTACTTTCCCCACTGTCTTTGCATCATCCTCTTTACTTCAATTTTTCTCTCCCTTGCACCCCTGTGAAAGCAAGTGGGGCACTCTTTTGTAGTAAAGAGGTGAAGTTCGTAATTGGAGCCAGTGCCTTCTGAATTGCTAGTTGCAAAGTATTAACCTTTAGAGACAAGAACTCAGGAGTGAGAATTTGCTGAGTTGAAGATTGCGAAACCATAGTTTTCAGCTCAGTCACTAACTTAATCAACTGATCAAACTTCTCCTTGGTTTCTTTGTGGTTAGCTTCAAGGATAGGGTCAGCAACAACTTTATGCATTGCAATAGCAACCATATCAAACCGCTTTTGGACTTCGATATGTTGAGAAGTAATATCCCGAAGCTCCTTCGCAATTTCATATTTCAACTCTTCAAGCTTAAAGTTGACATCCTCCTGAACTTTCTTTACATCCTGCACAAACAGAACATGGCGTTCTTTTGCAACAGAATGTAAATCTTTTACGACTCCATTGAATGAATTTCCTTGAGCTGTAATGCGAAGCTCATTATTTTTGTCTGACTGATCAACCTTATCCAATATTCTCTTCTTAGTAGCCTTAAGCATAACATCAACCTCCATTGCTGAGATAGATGATATTCTGCCAGAATCAGCTTATGACTGAATAATGACATACAACTTATGATTCAGGATTTTGAACTGCTTTCCTGTCATAAGCATATGATCAGGTAGATCCTCCTCCTTTGAATCAAAGTGAATATCTTCAAATACTCCTCCAAAAGCTCCTCGTTCGGTTTCATTATCAGACATGGGTTGCGAAGGTTGAGGAGTTTCAGGTGATTGTGAGGGAAATAGGGTTGTAAATGGGTTTTCTAGAAGATGATAAAAAATGGATGAGGTTGTGGATAGTGTAGTAGGTGGAAATGATACAGGTGGTAAAGAAATGGGTAAGGTTACTGGTAGGCTAATTGGCAAAGTGGTTTCAACACTTGTGATAGGTGCCCCCGTATCATATACGTTGACAACTGTATCGAAAATAGGTACCTCCTCAGAAACTGATTTGGTAGTGACTATTTCAAGTGCTTGTGAGGAAATTTGCGAAACTTGAATATTTGACACAGGTGTAACAGAAATGATTACCAGTGTAGAAACTAGTGGAGTGTCTGGAACCACCTCTTCATCGGAAGACTTATTGCGAATTATCATATTTTGCTTTTTCAACAATGTTTGTTGCATTTGTTTCGCAACATCTTGAGCACGTTGCCTCTTAGATCCTGGAGAGACAGGAGCTGGAATATTGCGAACTATCACCCCCTTACTGCTCACTTCAGTCTTGCGAATCTTTTTCAATACCCCTGATTTTGAGGGTATTGTATCATTCTTTTATTTTGGCGAGGTTTCCTCTATCTGAACCTCCTCATCTTGACCCTGTTTCGAAGATTGAGCAGTTGCATCATTCTTGATAGCCTTCTTCTTCTTTGGGGTTTTGGTAGCAACTCTTAACAAAATTGCAGTCTCCACAGCTGAATCGAAAGTCTTCATGTAGCGTATCAACACCTTGTGAGTTGGAGAGACCTTGTGAAGCATCGCATCTGGAATGCGAGCAACATGGGTAAAGATCTCCTCATCATCTTCAACCACCTTCGTAAATTGATATAGAGATAATTCTGCAACCTTAGCATCCTCTGGTACTGGAATTCCTTCTTTTTCATATACCTTTTCAAGAATCAGGCTCCAATACCTTGCACAAGAAATTCCTTTTTCCGAATTCGTGTTTTCCATACTCTTAACAAATTCCTTCCATAACTGAGTTTCATAGTCCACACTAATATCATAGTACAAGTCCATTACCATGGCATAAACTTCCATACGCCCCCTATCTAGACCAACTGTGCGTCCTGTTAAGCATCTGAGAAAAATACCAAACAGAAAATTACACATACACGGTAATCTTGACTTTCTGAAGTCACTGATCTTCTCAAGTGTTGGTTGATGGCCCATTTCGTTGAACATGTGGATGACTTGAGAATTAACGGGTTTGAAAAATGGAGGGTTGTTAGGGATTTTCAAGAACTCAACAAACATCTTCTTGGTAAGTTTAACCCATTTGTTGTTCATCATGTTGAAGGTTATCACATCAGTGGTGTAGTTGTGTGAACCTGATGAAGCTGCCAATGACAACCATGTCATCGGAACTGAGAAAGAACTAAACATGGCGGTGGACAGGGGTGATCGTTTCAAGGCAACTATAAGCATCTTTAATCCTTCGGGATAAGAAGAGACATTCGGATCAACTTGATATTTGGTGCGTTGGATCTTCATTAGTGATTGTGAGAGAACTTCATCAATGTTTGATTGAGTGGCAGCCATTGTTAGGGTTTGAAAGAGATGAAGTTGAAGAAGGTTGAAGCTTTTTAGGATTGTGAGATTTTTGTTCGCGTAACCGTATACAATGATCTTGATCCCCCATTTATAGGTTACCCAAATTGATTTGAAATTAAAACGGGATACATTTAATGTTATCCGATGTGGCACTTTGAAAATCGGATCATGACTGTAAAAGATAACCATGCTTCAAAAAGTAACTGTCACATCTCCTAGAAAACCGGACAGAATACCAACCATCTTGAGTACATAGCCTGTCAATTTTCCCGTTATAGAATTTGAACCGTTAAAACCCTTCGCATGGAGGCAAGGCTCTTTCACTTTTGGGATGTAAAGTGAAGTCATATGCCAGATTTGCGAAATCTTCAGCCTGAGTTGGTATTACTCAGAACCTCAAGGATTTCGTGTGTGCAGTGTTCCAAAGAAATAAGATAAGAAACAATTAATTTTTTTTTTGGAATTCTGTGATGTCAAAAATTCAATTTGACATGAATGCAGTTGAACCCCAGGCATAGGTTGCTTCGTTAATCATCAAGAGAGATGATCAACAGCTTGTGTAGTTTCCCGTGAATTACAATCGAATAATTTTTTATAAGTATCGAAGGGCTTCTTTTAAAAGATATTTTTGGGTTGGTTTCAAATTTCATTACATATGAACCTTAACATTAGGTGAGAAATTGTTAATGAAATTACTTGTATGACCAGTGTAGTCAGTGACAAGTTGGCTTTTGAAAATATTTATCATGACTAGGATTTGCGAATAAAACTCACACAGAAATCATATTCATACAAAAAAAATTGTACTGGATCTTGTTGGATAACAAACATCGTGGGTTGCGAATGTTTGATCAAGACCACACATACGAAATGAATATGATTTGGAGTTTTGAAATTTCGGTACTGAAACAAAAGTTTCGTTAGAATCTGGAACTATGTTCGCCGTCAATTCCTCAAGATTTATGATGTTTGGGTTTCACTTCCATCACGGACTCATGATGTCAGATCATAAACACAGAATTTTTGTATATCTAAGTCTCGATGGGTTGAATCAGAGACCTCTGGGACATACGTCTTTGTGTGTGATTTGTGTGAAGAAATTTTGAGATGAAAAAGATTGGTTATTAGATCGAATGTACCTCTGTTATATGTGGAGCAAACAGAAAACTCTTAACTCATATGAGAAGAGTAAAGTAGCTCTTCTGACTTATGTGAATACAAGCCTTTCGGGATGAAATTTTCATGTGATAATTTCATTAAGGCTTTCTTTTCTCACACATAGAGTCATATGAGGCTTGAGTCAACATGCTGCAGCATGCTTCTAGTGACATCCTAACTAGTTCAAATAAAAAAAATTGATACCTTCCCATAGAAACATATAAGTATGACCTCTTCGCATTAAGCCCATGACTAAACTCAAAACACACTGAAGAATATTTTTGTGATTTTAAATTTTTCAAAATTAAAAACCTAACAAAATAAAATCTTTTTGGATTTTTAATTTTTCAAAAACAAAAATGAATAAAAATTAAATCTTTTTGGATTTTTGATTTTTAAAAACAAAAATGAATAAACATAAAATCTTTCTGGATTTTTGATTTTTTCAAAAACAAAAACTACAAAATGAATCGTAAACCTAACCTTAGTTGTTATGAGCGCAAATGCGAAGAAATGTGAATGCGAAGCCATGCGAAGCCTCTGGATAAACAGTAACTTCTGAACAATTCTGACTCATAACTGCTGAATGAAACTTTTATGCTTGATATTTTGGAATTGAATTCGCATCAATCATCCCCAAACCTGCTAAAATTCTAATAAATGATTTTTCATCAAGAGGTTTTGTAAAAATATCAGCAAGTTGTTCAGTTGTTTTAACAAAATGAATTTCAATATTCCCATCTTCCACATGATCTTTGATAAAATGATATCGAAGAGCAATGTGTTTTGTCTTTGAATGTTGTACTGGATTATGACAAATGCGAATTGCACTTTGCGAATCACAATACAAGGGAATCTTTTTCATGTTTATTGCATAGTCACGAAGTTGACTCTGAATCCAAATAATTTGCAAAGTGCAAGCAGCAGCAGCAATGTATTCAGCCTTAGCAGTTGATATAGCCACACAAGTTTGCTTCTTCGATTGCCAACTTACCAACTTCCCATCCAATAGTTGACATCACCACTTCTACTTTTCCTATCCAAAGTACATCCTCCTAGATCAGAATCTGGAAAAGCTTGAATGAAAAATCCCGTTTTCGAAGGATACCAAAGTCCTAACGAAACTGTTCCCTTAAGATAGTGAAAAATATTTTTCACTGTAGTCAAATGAGGTTCTCTGGGATTAGATTGATATCTAGCACAATTACATACCAAAAACATAATATCAGGTCTACTTGCAGTTAAGTACAATAAAGACCCTATCATGCTTCGATAAAGTGTTAGGTCAACAGCAGGAGCATTTAACGAAGGAGTTAATCTTGTTCCCACTGCCATTGGTACTCTTAGTTTCATGCTATTGGTCATTCCAAACTTTTCAAGCAAGTTCTTCGTTTATTTTTCTTGATTGATTAAGATTCCATCCCTGTTCTGTCTTATATTCAATCCAAGAAAATTATTAATTTGTCCCATCATGCTCATTTCAAATTGACTTTTCATTAGATTTTCAAATTCAATTGACAATGCTGGGTCAGTTGAGCCAAAAATAATATCATCAACATAAATTTGAACAAGCATTAGATGATTCCCAACTTTCTTGCAAAATAATGTGGGGTCTACTGATCCTTGTTTAAATTTTAGATTGTTTCAAGAAGTTTGTAAGTGTTGCGTACCAGGATCTTGGTGCTTGTTTTAATCCATACATTGCCTTGTCTAGAATGTAAACATGATTAGAATGTTCATCATTTATAAATCCTGGTGGTTGTTCAACGTACACTGTTTCTTCAAGTTCTCCTTTTAAGAATGCACATTTAACATCCATTTGATAAACATCAAAGTCTTTGTGAGCTGCATAAGCTAAAAATATGCGAACTGCTTCGAGTCTTGCAACAGGAGCAAATGTTTCTTCATAGTATATTCCTTCTTGTTGCGAATAACCTTTAACCACTAATCTAGCTTTATTGCGAATAATATTGCCATCTTTTTCGGTTATATTTTTAAAAATCCATTTTAATCTGACAATTGAAACATCAGAAGGTTTAGAAATTAATCTCCGAACCTTGTTTCGTTCAAATTCAGTCAGTTCAGATTGCATAGCAACAACCCAATCTGAGTGTTCCATAGCATCATTTACTGTCTTTGGCTCTATTTTCGAAATAAAGACATTAAACATACATAGTTCTTGGTTCGCATTCAATACCTCATTTTTCGCACGAATTTGAGCTCTTGTCAACACACCATCTTGTGGATTTCCAATTACCTATTCTTTTGGATGATTTCTTGTCCATTTCTCAAGTGGTGGATAATCAGGATTTAATTCCAATGGTGCATCTTCATACATATCTTCATTTTCTGATCCTGCAATAGAAAAATTATCATTTAGTTCATGAAACTCATCATTTTCATCAAGATTAGTTGTCTCTGTTTCATCATGCTCCCCCTCAACATGATGTTCATCTTGATGCTCCCCCTCAAAATGATGTTCCTGTTGATTTTGTGAAAGCTCCCCCTCAACTTGATGATTCATATTTTCATTCTCCCCCTCGAAAGTTGGCTGACTGTCTTCATTGTTGATCGTATGCTCCCCCTCCATACGAACATCAGGCACACTTTCGCAAGATATTGACCTTGTAGTAATTGTCGAATCATCAGTATGTTTTGAGGATTCTGATGTTTGATTATCAAGAGCATTAGTTTCCGCATCAATTGCCCTGTCAGGTACTCCGAAAATTAAATCGTAATCAAAATCATTTATTTCAGAATTATCAATTTAAGTATTTGTATCGACAAGTATTGATTTATTTTCAAATTTACTATCCGTTTGTTTAAGATAGTAATCATCAAATGTTAAATTGAAAGTTTCTTCAACTTTTCTGGTTCTTTTGTTGAGCACTCTATATGCAACTGAGTTGTGCGAATATCCTAAGAATATGCCTTCATCAGCTTTAGCTTGGAACTTGGACAAAGTATCTTTGAGATTCATTATAAAACACCTGCAACCAAAAACATGAAAGAATTTGACATTAGGTTTCCTATTGTTAATTATTTCATATGGAGTAATATTGAATCTTCGATGAATGAATGATCGATTCTGAGTAAAACATGCAGTGGAAACTGCTTCAACCCAAAGATATTGAGGTAGATTCACATATGTTAACATGAATCTGGCTGCTTCACATAGAAATCGATTTCTTCTTTCAACAACATCGTTTTGTTGAGGAGTATATGGTGATGAGAAATTATGCGAAATGCCTTTGCTTGTGAGAAAAGAATCAAGAGTTTGATTTTTAAACTTAGAACCATTATCACTTTTAATTTTGCGAACACTCTTTTTCAGACTAAGCTCAATCTTTTTGATAAAATCAATCACCGTCTGAAAAACTTTAGATTTTAACCTGAGAAAAAATACCCAAGTGAATCGAGAAAACTCATAGCCTTTCAACATAAGCAACCCTGTTAACAGTGAATTGTCCATTTGTGACTTTCCCATAGCCTTTCACTTGACACTTGTGATTATTCCCAAATTTGACTACTCCTGCATTTTCCAAGCTTCTATAATCTCGCAAGTTTTCATTTCTTCCAGTCATATGACGAGAGCAACCACTATCAATATACCATTCCGCATCATATTGCTCGTCACACATCACCTGCATTTATTGAAAAAATTTAGGAACCAAAGACTTGTTGGGTCCATCATTAGTAAAATGAAACAAATTCTTTGAATTTAAAAACCATGTTTTCACTTTTTTTGTGACAGAATCCATTATATCAACATCGTCAGATCTAGATATTGAAATATAGTCATTCAATAGTTTTAGATTTCCATTGATGGTAATCTCATCCTTCACAACATTCGCAGCTTTGATAACTGGTTTCCATTTTTGAACCGGAACTTGCGAATTATGAGATGTTGAACTAGCAGTGGAAGAGTTATTTGCGAACTTTTCAAATGCATTCTTTATTTGTTGCTCTGAAAACTTTCCACTTTGATATTGTCTTCCTTTCCCTTCAAGCCAACGATTGATCGTACTTACATCAGATTTTCCTTTTGTATACGAAACTTTGGTTGGTTTTGAGACTGAAGGATTTGGAAAATTTGGTTGTTTTGGTGAAAATTTCACTTTTGCTTGAGTTGAATTTTTCAAAGTTGATGAAGTATTCGTGAATTTGCCAACATTTTGAAACTTTTGATTATTTACAAATTTTTGCGTAGTCTCAAAATTTCGATTGTTGTCATATTTGCGAACATATGGAATTTTGTCAACAGAATTTATCGGTTTATGAAAACTTGTATCTGTTTGTTTATTTTTGCTTTGAAATTTTGATGATGTTGTTTTTGAAATTTGTTCTTTTTCAACTCTTGGTTTATCATTAGACACAACTTGCCAAAAGATTGTTTTTCTTGCTTTTGTTTTTGAAACATTATTTTCTATTGAATAATTTCCAACCATCAATTTGAATTCATGAGAAACTAATTTCACTTCAGCCTTTGGTTTTTCAACTTTTTCAAAAACTTTGTTTGCTTTTTCACCTTTAACCACCCATTTTTGAGATGATTTTTGTTTTTGAAACACATAAGGATTTTGAGTTAAATTGTTTTCTTCTGTGTTTTGGTTTGCGAAAAAAACCTTCAGTAGTTGACCTTTGATTATCTTTTTCAATCATTTTGTTGAATTCAGGATGAATTTTCCCAGCATTCCCAGTAGTGACAAAAACTTGATTTGGAAAAATGGTTTTATCAGTGCATACAAAATTTGGATATACCACAGTGTTGGTTTCCAAATAATGTGCGCCTTTGTCATTTAAAATTTTGTCAAATTCTTTTGTATTTTCAAAAACTTGATCAACCACAACTCTTGGAGGTATTTCATGTGAATCTTTCACATCTTCTTTGTTTTCATCAATGTCATCAGATTTCCAGCTTTCAACTTCCACATTATCAAAATTACAATGTTGCGAAGTAGAGGGTTTTTCAGTTTCATCCTCTACTATCGAATCAACTATAATTTCATTACCTTTGATCTTAGATGTGATATTAATGATTGACAATTTGGAACAATCAACCTCTTCTTCCTCTTCGATTTCACTGATCTCACTCATATTGTCTGAATTGTCATTGACATCAGCATAACTGAATTGAGAATCAAGAGTTAAGGTTTCGGTTTTCTTTAAGATTTTCACTTGTTCACTCTTTATCAAACTTTCATTGACAAAGTTAACCAACTCATCAGCATTCAAGAATTCATCAATTTTGACAATACCATATGGATATCCATCATCAGGTATTTTGTCAAAATGAGCAATTGTGCTTTCGCAATCAAAAGAAACAACATCAACTTTTTCACGTTCATATTCAAGAAAAGGTAAAAGTTTCCTATGTTGTTCTTTGCTAATGTCATAAGAATGATGTAAAGCAGTTAATTTTGCATACAATCGTTTGGCAGAATTATAGTATATGTTCCTTTGTGCTAACAACAACCTAACATCATTTGTAAGTCTATTCCTATCACAATTTACATTATTGATCTGCATTTCAAGTTTTTCTACTCTGATCCTTTTTATTTCTAATTCTCTTCGTGTCTCACCTAGTTGCATATTTAAATTTTGAGCTTCAGTACTAGCAGACACAATAACTGAATTAAAATAAGCCACAGTATCATCAAATGAAGTGATTTCAGCATCATAAGCAGATAAAAGCATATTAAAAGATTCAAGTATAGCACGTACCTTGGTGGTCATGGGTGATTTGTCCGTGGATTTGGATACGAAGCACCTCCCTGAAATATCCTCTTCGCAATCTTCAAAACTTGCGAACATTGCTCCATGTGTAGGATGCCTCATTTCTTCGTCATCAGATCCTGAAGACCAAATCTGATATGTTCCACTCTCTTCATCATCAGATTCACCCTTCGCAACTAGAGACACTCCTTTTGTCTTAGCGCATAACTCTTTAATCTTTTCTGAATAGTATGCTTCGTCTTTAACTTATTCCTTCTTCTCTTCTTTCTTTCGCAACATACAATCGGCTGCGAAGTGATTCGCACCAATGCAGTAGTGACAGTAAATTCCTAAGTCACATTTCAGCTTCTTCACTTCTTTCGCATCTTTTTGTTTCTCATCAACTTTCTCCATTTTCTTCCTCTCCTCTCCTCCAGTTTTTGTGACTCCACTCTTCGCATCACTAGCCTTTCCTTTTGGATTAAAAGGGGTTTTGAAAAATTTCTTAACTCTGTTGTTTGAGTAGAATGCTACAGCTTCATCATCTGAGTTCATTAAGAAGCCTTCATTGTCTGAACCATCTGGTTCATTAATTTCGACTTCTGATACCTTTGAAACAAGAGCCAAAGGACCTCCAATACTCTGTTTTGATTCTTCATACATTTCTGAAACTTCACTTTCATGTGTTTTCAGCTGATTGTAGAGATCATTCAAGTGAGTTGTATCAAAACTCTGTTGATTCTTAATCATCATACTTACGCTTCGCCATTCCTTGCGAAGAGCCATGATGAAGGTTAAATTGAACTCCATGAGAGACCTAGTGATTCCATACCTATTGCAGCGAAACACAAGCTCATTCTGACGATCATAGTAATTTTCAAGAGTTTCAGCATCCTTTTGTCTGAATTCCTTCAGTTCAACTAGACATTGCTTCACAGAGTTGATCTTCGTCTTTTCGCTACCTTGATACTTCTCTTTTAGAGTGTTCCAGATCTCCTTGACTGTTTTACAACTACGGATGTAATTGTAAAACACAAGAGGTAGAGCACCTCTTAGTTCCCTCATGCACCTTTTTTCATTATTCTTCAACCGTTTTTGTTGTTCAGCAACTTCAGCAGATCTAGTAGATGGTCCAATTGGTTTAACATTAGCAGGAGCTTGCACTATTCCATTGATACAATTCCAAAGTTCTTCATCAATTCCATTTAAGTAATCTTCCGATCTATCCGCCCACTGATCATAGTATTCAGGAATTAACATCGGAATTTTGGTTGAGGAACCAAGCAAGTGAGAGAAAGAAGTCATTGTATTCATGTTGAAGTTCGCCATTGATGAACACAGAAATTTTCAGAAAACTTGAAAAACTTGATGAATTTGAGAATTGATCACAACTCGCTAATCGATTACTCGACTAAACAATTCAAAGACAGAATCAATTCAAATCTAAAGATCTAATTTGATTTTCAAAACCAAAATGCGCGGAAAATTTTGAGTAAAGTTGCTACTCAAAAAGCAAATGATTCTAACATGAAAATCAGATCGATGCAGTTTGAATCCTGCTCTGGTACCAATTGAAGAGAATTGTTATCGAGATTATGAAAGCAATTATGATTTGAGTGATTAAAAAGTAAGAACACGAAGACTAAATATTAATCAGATCTTATATTGATAAAGATTGATTACAAGAATAAGCAGAAAGATATTTGAGTTCCAAAAGTTATCCTCTACTTCTATCCTCAGTCCCTATTTATAAGGAACCTGAGTGTACAAAAAATATACTAAGTCTATTACAATACACTTCGCATAAAACTGACTTAGTAAAATAACTAAAAATGCGAAACTTAACAAACACACAATTCAACTTTTATAATTTAACCTCTGCAACCCCCCCCCCCCCCCGCCAAGAATGGATTCTTGGGCCGTAAACTCCTAAAACATGGTCAAATGGTGCCTTAAACTCATTCCATGGCTTGTAGAATTAGCTAGAAACACTTGAAAAGACCTATGACCACCAAAACATCAAAGGAGGGTGTGTGGGGGAGTTTACGGCCGTAAACTCCATTATTTGGTCTATATGTTGGTTTAATCCATTCCTATACCCTAGATTTGATCCTAGCCAATTTTCCAAAGTGATATAAAACCATTTAGCACCCTAGAACACCCCACCATGACTTTACGGGCGTAAACTCATGAGGAGTGGGTCATTAGGGCCGTAAACTCTCTTGGGAGTTTACTCTTGAAGAATAAACTCCATTTCCAAGCCATATACGTCCTTAGATGTCACCCGGGTCACTCCAAACACTTATTTTGAAGTGTTTTCGCGTCTTGGAGTGTATAATCTTATCTAATTAGTGATTCAAGGTCTAATTAGATACAATTGTGTATCATTTCACATTATATAGGAACCACACGCGTTTTCAAGCCTTGAACTGACGTTTAGCATCCTAGCCGATGCATTCCTCGTCCGGTGAGTTCATACCCCTACGCCTTTTTCCATGTTTTTCAATGTTTTAAGGGGGGGATACAAGCAAACTATAAATGTTTTCAAAACCCAAAACTGATGTATTTCTATAAGTATATGGCTAACTTTTAGATATCTTTACCCCTTATGTATTATGCTGAGCATAAGGGATGTTTTATCGATTATAACTACATGGATTTCAGGAAAGGAAACAATCAAATCAATCAAATTATTATGGGCATAATTTGGGATCTTTAGTTCTTATTTAACGAGCATAGATTTATGTAAAGTTTTTAGATAAACTATGTCTAATTCAGTTTATCTCTGTTTAATTTAGAGTATATTGCCAGATAATTCCATTGTATTTAACTGTTTTCACTGTATTATGTTTCAAAACGATTAGTATGTTTGATAACGTCTGAAAACACCGTGAATAATTCAATACTAGCTTGTGAGATTCGTCATTACCCTTTAGGTTATCAGTAAATCCTCCCCGGAAGTGTAACCAGAGTCTCCTGGAGAGAGAGTGTGGAATTTGTGAATAGATCTATTCGGGACTGACAATCCCACACCTAAACTGCTAGCTACAGTTAGATGGGCACGCCTGGGATGACAAATTCTGGATATCGTCCGACGTCTGACGAACGTCAAGGAGGTCTCGGTGTCGTATCATCATGGTTACCCGACTCACAATACGTATTAATATAAGTTTATTCACGGATTTGATTTTATATCTATCTTCTATCTATAGTTCTTATATTTAGTACGGGATGGGAGTCCCATGGTTTTCAATCTATATCTGGTACGGGATGGTAATCCCATGGTTTTGAATCTATATCTAGTACGGGATGGTAATCCCATGATTTTGAATCTATATCTAGTACGGGATGGTAATCCCATGATTTTGAATCTATATCTAGTACGGGATGGTAATCCCATGGTTTTGAATCTATATCTAGTACGGGATGGTAATACCGTGGTTTTCAATCTATATCTAGTACGGGAGTGTATTCCCATGGTTTTCAATCTATATCTACTACGGGATGGTAGTCCCATGGTTTTCAATCTATATCTATCTATAGTTTCATGTATATCAAACTATCTTATATCTAGTACGGGATGGTATTCCCATGGTTTTATATCTAGTACGGGACGGTAATCCCATGACTTTCAATCTATAGTTTTTGTGTATTAAAGCTATCTTATATCTAGTACGGATAGTAATCCCATGATTTTCAATATATAGTTTTACGTATTAAACTATACACAGTTGTATTTAACAAAAATTCAGAACTTTAACTAAACTTTACTTTTAGGAAAATAAGGGTTTTTCCTGGGATAACTGAACTGTACTTAACTAGTCCGTGTAACTAATGGATAACTAAACTATACTTATAAGAAAATATGGGATTTTCTTGGATAACAAACTTTTCGGAAAAACCAAAAGAAACTTGTACCTTTTCAGAAAACAAACCTCTTATGAACTCACCAGCTTTATGCTGATTTTCAAACTGTTTGTATTCTCAGGTCCACATTAGACAGGTACCAGCGATCCTTTTGCGAAGACAGAGTACGTAGAAGACAGGTCTCTTCTTTTGTTCATATGATATATATGTATGACACTTGTAACACTTTGATTTCCAACAAATGTAATAACTCTATGTAATGTATTGTTTTGTGTTTACTATGCTTACTATGTACATTGGTTGCGATATACATGATGTCCTCCACCCCGAAACGTTTCCGCCTTGGGTTTCGGGGTGTGACAGATTGGTATCAGAGCCCTTTTTTATAGTGAACTAGTATACCAAACGTTACATGGTATAAGACTATAAACATTAAGGGGCCTAAGTACTCTGAACTAAAATTATACCTTAAAATATAAGTATTTTCAAAAGTATACAAGTATACCTAACCGTCGAAATCCGTAACTACAAGTAGAACAAAACATAAGTAAATGGGTGTTGTACGCTGCAGTTAAACCTGGGAAGTTATGTAGTCGTGTCTAGGATCAATATAGCATGGCCAACTATATTCATTCGAGACACGGCCAACATGTGCTTTGGGAGTCACTGTGGTATGCGGCATGCCTAAAAATTACCCAATACTCAAACAACTAGTCGTCGTCACAGTGAATCATGAAATACTATGGGAGTATTTCTCGAGCCAAATCCGTTATAGAAATCCTCATTCCAGCATTGCTCCTCAATCATTCCTTTAATGATAGTTTATCTGCTCTGATAAGTCTTTCCTACGTTATCACTTAATAGAATGTTATATTTGTCTTAATGAGATATCCCCTGTTCCATATCTCTTGATTCAATTCAGAGGACTTATGATCCTCTCTTTCCTGATCTTTTTAGATCAAGATGCCTCCAAGAAAGAGACCCAGATCAAAGAACAACAACAACCCTCCGTCACCACCTCCTCTCTAATTTGATCATGTGATGTTCCAGGCAGCTGTTACTGCCGCAGTGGCAGCCGCCATGTCTCAAATGAATCCCGGTGGTTTAGGACGTGGTCCCCAGCCCCACAACCAATATGATAGCCAAGGACACCAGAAGGAGTGTTCCTATAAGGACTTTATGAACACGAAACCCACATCCTTCGATGGCACTGGAGGTGTCATTTCCCTAACCTGATGGTTCGAGAAAATCGATTCTATTTTCGAAATCTGTGCCTCCTCTGAATCGGATAAGGTGAAGTTTGTTGCCTGCACGTCCACCGATAAAGCCTTGACTTGGTGGAACGGCCGAGTCAAATCCCTAACCCTACCTGTAGCCAATTCCATGGGTTGGGAGGCCATGAAGGAACTTCTGCTTGCAGAGTACTGCCCTCGGGGCGAAATGCAGAAGCTAGAACACGAACTCTGGAACCTGAAGATGAAGGGTTCCGATATCGTCGCTTACACTTCAAGATTTGATGACTTGGCGCTACTCTGTCCGGGAATGGTTACCCCGGAGAGTAAGAAGATTGAGAGATTTATCTGGGGGTTGACCCAGCCGAACAAAGGAAATGTCTTGGCTACGAAGCTAGACACCTATGACAGCGCTAAATGTCTTGTGCAAACCCTGATTGATCACGAGATAACCCGGAGGAGGAGACCACCACTCCTGAGCTAGTTAAGAGTAGTGGT